>NW_026099572.1:50311871-50335570 GCF_025091365.1 Daktulosphaira vitifoliae | reverse complement strand
ATAAAAATCCAATTAGCTACCTGTATTTACAATCCCATGTATATTATACATGTATATTAACTCAAAATTTTGAAACTTTAAATGTTTATATCTAATAAGCTAATAAAGTTATATTAAAAATTCAAATGCCATTTACTATTAAATTAAAAACTCAAACATTTTATTAAATTAAAAATATGTGTTACCATTTAAAAAAACAAAGTTGACCCCCCTCCAAGGCATAAGGGATGAACTTAAAAAGTATTACATAGTTAAAAATTCAAGAATAATGTGTAACTAAAGATAATAATAAAAAAAAATGTTTAAATTATTATTATTCTACAAATGAATTGAGTGGGTTATGATAAAAAAATCACTCTGTATATTATAAAAAATTTTATTTTAACCAAAAAGTTGTAAATTATATGAAATTAAAAAATTATAAAATAAAACATTGTCTTAAATTCTAAATATTTTTAGGAATAATTTATTAAAAGTATTGGTGGATGTGTGGGTTAAAGAACAATATCACTAGAGTTCTTTCAAAATTATTCAACGATGAATGTGCTGTTACAACAATATAGACGAGGTGTAGGAAAAATATAACTATAACAATAGGTATTTCAGAAACCATAAAAATAATAAAAAAGGAATAGAATTGAAATAAAAATAATAAATATATAAATAGTATTTTTATTTATAATAAAAATACTTTTTATCTTAATAAAAAAGTATCCGTTATTTTAAAGTATTTTAAAAAGATAATTGAACTAGAACAAGAAAAATGTGTCATCACTGAAACATTATATGTTGTAATATTATATTATTACTTATAATATTAACATATAATATTATGTTTTCATTTGTACATGTATGCCATTCAATATTTCACTCTCGGGGACTTGGTCGTTTTTTTAATTAATTTGGATTTTGAATAATTTTTTCTTAAAGAACTAAATGACACTTAGAAACTTTAAAGTGAATTTTGTTTTGGTTAATCTTTTAATTTAAGTTAATTTGTTTATTAAATAATAACGTTTTATTTTTCTTATTGTGGAAATAAATATTTTAAACATTAAATCTTTTTTTTTTTTTTATTAATTTATTTCAATAAAAAATCCAACTCAACTTTAATTTTTTATTTGACAGTAAAAATTTATTGTGAGCTTTTATTGGGTAGGTGGTCTCGTCGCTAATGCCATTGTTTTAACAAACATTGCATCTGCAGACAGCGCAGAGAAACTTACAAGTATATTTGCAGTGTTTAATTTTTGTCTTGGTGATTATTGTGCCGCATCCTTTCAAAGCGCTAGCACCAGGACACATTTATCCACCACAATAACAATTTCGATATTATTTTACACAGATATAAATATTTTTGAATCTTGTTTTTGCCAGGCAAGAGGAAGACTTAAGAAATATTGGTGTCGATCTTTCAATAAAATAAGGAAAGTACAATTCAACCTATGCTCTCGAACCTCCAACAATTTATTACGTAATAAACCATTAATAAATTGATAATAGAGATTATTAATAAAAAAATATTAACCGTTAATAAAAATCAAATAAATTAAAAAAATTTAATATTCCAAACAATTTTACATTAATTCTATATTATCCTTTCACCATATTCTATATCCCTCTTTCTCATTATTATATATTATCTTTCATTTTATTATTATTTTATTTTATTTTTATATTTGGTTTATGACAATGTAAATAATTTGAATGCAATGAGTAGTGTCAAAAATGATACAGCACCTTTACAAAATTCTGATAAAGAAATAACTCAGGCTGAATGTCGTAATATTTTTTATAAACCATTTAATTTAAATCATTCTGACCAGTGTGTCGATACTTCTAATGTTATACAAATAATAAACCCTAAAAAGTACTCCTATAAATTTAATTATAAGTGATAAATTAAGGTTATTATTTATGAAATGTAAAGTTTCACATAACTTTTTTAATAACTTGTTTCAAATTTTACTAAGTGGAAGATTAGACATTCCTAAAGATTGATTTTATAGAGCTGTTGCGTGGATGTTACTAGGATATATTAAAAAACAGTTTCATGAAAGACTTCAGAGCAGAGCAAATACAGTACCTAGGATGTTCCGTGTTTCATCGAAACATCCCATTGTTGTTTCTTGGACAAATTTTTGCACTGTGGGAAATCATCAAGTTTATAACTAATTTCTATTCATTTTTTGTATTTGCCGATGACTTTCTAGTCGTATGTTTTTGTAGTTTTTTTCCATTCATTGTACAATGATTCAATTTCTTTAAAGGATTACTTTAAAAATTATTTACATTTACGGTTCATTGAAAGCAATTATTTATAACGGTATTATTAATCTGCAGAATTAAAAAAATTTTAATTGTATGTTTTACTAATAATCTGTATTACTTTATAGTTTTACTACTAAATAAAAAATGACCAGTACTTTATAGTACTGGAAAAATACATAATTGATCTCAAAATTTATGGAATATTTAGTTTTATATTACTAAAGAATTCTGGAACCAATAACAATCACAAATAATTAATGTAATAAATTATAATACATCTATACAAATATAAATATCGGTTCTTTTATCTTAAAATATATTTAACACATTTTAACCTTTTATATATAATTTCATTATAAAATTTTTTTGATATAAAATAATAATATTATCGATTTTTGTGAATACCTTTGTAAACAAATGTAAACTTTTTACAATTTTTTTTTTTTTTTATTGTCAGTTTTCAAATAATCATAGCTTCACTTGTTCTATTTTTGGACAATTTTAAGTTTAAATTTACATAATTATTTATAATTTGAGATGTTCACTTCATAGCGTTTCAATGTAATTAAAAATAAGAACAAACATATATTGCATATATTTTAAAATGAAATTTTTTTTAAATGTTATAATTCTTCCTGGATTATTCGTTCAATCCATGGGTCAAAATTAATATTGTATTCATCTTTGCATAATAATTTACTATATTTAAATAGACTAAAAAAAAATTTATAAGTAATAATAAAATATATATTTAATTTAATTTATACTTACTCGTGATCGACGCGTTTGAATGTATCTCTTTGAACGTGATCAACATTGGAAGTAGCACAAATTATGTTACTCAAACTTATTTTCTTAATTTCATTTATTTGTTCTTGAACAAAAAAAAATGCATAATAATATGAAAATGTTCATTTACATAGTATAGTATAGTCGAGAAAATAATTATAAAAATAAATATAAATAAATAAAAGGGTTTATGAATGTTTTTTAAAGTAAATGGAAAACAATGAGTAGTTATAGAACTTAAGTAATGGTTTTTATGTATAATAAATTGTAATTGTTCAGTAATCACTCTTTTCAACAAAATTTTTTAATTTTATGATCAATAATTAATTATTCCGTTGTTTTAGCTTCGATGCGAAACGGAGAAGGTATTAATTTTACCATGATGTGTTTTTTTTTTTTTTTATGTCTGTTGCCACTTTTTCTCAGCTTTCACAAAAACTAACTTATTAAACTTAATTTTTAAAAATGTTCTGGAAATACTGCGTCCTTTAAACATATATTAAATTAAAGCTTTTTTTATGTACTATAAAATGAAAAAAAAAATTTGTCCCGACACTTTTTCTTCTACATGTAAACGGCCTGTAGTTAAAAAAACGCTATTTTTGTGTTAAAATTTTCGATTTCCGATTTTAAATTTTCAACTTAAAAATATTATAACTTTTCGAAAAATGTATATATCAGCACAAATTTTTTTTTTCTAAATACATTATAAGTACATCTTTCATTTGACATATAGGGGGCGTTCAAAACTTGAAATATTGTAAAAAACATAGATCTTTTTCAATTGAACTTTTGAAAATGTTCCTGAAATACTGCGTCCTTTAAACATATATCAAATCAAAGGTTATGTTATATACTATCAAATGAAAAAAAAAAATTAGTCCCGACATCTTATCTTCTATGTGCAAATGGCTGTCGAAAATTAAACAAAAATGTAATGTTTGCGATAAAAATTATCTTTTATTGAGATGTTTTTTGTACTTAAAACTGCCATAACTTTTTCAAAAATGAACAAATCAAAATAATATTTTTTTTGTATTGAAACCTTAGATATTTCCCTTTCATTTGATATAATTTTTTTTGAAAATCTAACACTTATTCTGCTCACTGGGGGAATTTAATGTAGCAAGTTTTTTACAAAAAATAACTTTTTCAACTTAATTTTTGAAAATGTTCCGGAAATACTGTGTCCTTTAAACATATATCAAATTAAAGTTTATTTTATGTACTATAAAATGAAAAAAAAATTTGTCCCGACGACCTATTTTCTATGCGCAAATGGCTACCATATTCAAAAATATGCTATTTTAACAAATTTTTTTTTTTTAATTAAACACTATCTACAGATTTGCATCGAAGCGTTTTTTATGATAGTGATTTTAATCACTGTCAGATATCATCTATACTGGACCCAACTATGCCACGACCCCATTGTGCCACCACTCCACTGTTTTTTAGCTTCGATTCCTATCTGAGAAACTTTTAGTATTACTCTACTGCATTTTTTTTTTTTTTTTGTACGCGTACGTTACGTTATTACTTCCATTACTACTGGATTGATTAATCTCAACGATACGTTAAAAGATCACAAAACGTATCTTATTAAAACTATAGTATAATAATTTTCAAAAATGCGCCATAGTTGCAGCAATAAAAAAAACCTAGCACAGGGGGGTCGCGGTATCTGTACAGTGATTAAAATCACTATCAAAAAAAAAAAAAAACGCTTCGATGCAAATCTTTAGATAGTGTTTAATTTTAAAAATTGGTGTATTATTCAAAAAGTTACATGATCTGCTAGTTCCTTATTAATATCCTGATTAAGATAAAGTATGTCGAATAAAAAGGGGATTATTAAAAAATTTTATTTCTCACAAAAAAATTGTGTTGATCCACACATTTTTCAATAAGTTATAGCATTATAAAATTAAAAATGTAAAAAATAATATTGAGAATTTTCACACAAAAATAGCATTTGGTAGCCATTTTCACCACAAAGACAAGTCCAAAGATCAAATTTTTTTTTTTCAAATTAAAGTATATAACAATAACTTTAATTTAACATATATATAGATAAGTGTCAGACTTTCCGGAACATTTCCAAAAGTTAATTTTTTGTGAATAAGTTGTCTCATTTTGAATATCCCCCTGTGGGCAGGTTAAGTGTCAGATTAATAAAAAAAATATACCAAATGATAGGTAAAGACATCAAACATCCATAAAAAAAAATTATATTGATATGTTCATTTTTGAAAAAGTTACGGCAGTTTTTAGTAAAAAAAATTGAAAATATTCCGTAAATTAGCGATTTTTAAATTTGTAATTTTTTTGTAGGTTTCCCCCATTTACGAGGAACGAGGGAAATTTTTTCAATTTTTAAGGGTAATGTCTTCGACTAGGTACGATTTGTGATCTTTTGACGTATTGTTGAAAGAAATCCGTTCGGTAATAACTGAAAAAAAGTGGTAACAGACAAACAAAAAAAAAAAAAAACACATCATAGTAAAACCAATACCTTCTCAGCTTTGCATCGAAGCTAAAATACAGTTGTCAAAAAACCTTTTGAAAACTGGACGGATTATGGTGATATTTTCATGGATATATCATACCAAAATGTTTGTCTTTTTAATTTTTTGAAAATGTTCCCAAACACTACCTCCTCAAATCCTACATTATATTAGAGTTAAATAATTTTAATGTAAAATTAAAAAAGAAAAACGTAACAGTGACCTGCTCACTATGAGTAATGTCAAAAACCATATTAAGTTTGGTAGATATATTAATATTTTTCCCATGTCAGTTACAAATGACCCTAGTAAAATTGTAATTCTAAAGTTATATTAAATATGTATTTAATTAATGTAGTCATTCCAGAAAGAAAAAAAATTAGTTATATGTGTTTCGAATACCAATATACGACTATAAAAACTGTTTAAGATAATAAAAGCGTAAAATTGAATATTATAAGAATTAAATAAAGTACTTTTCTCTATTCCCGTTATCGCCACTAATACCATCACTAAAAATTTAATTTATATATAATACCTGAAGAAAAACTTCCTGGTTGACCCGTAACATCATAAAAAAATCGATCTCCGACCTTAGATCTATAAAAATTATCAGCAATTATACATCTAGCTGTAGGACCTACAATAGCGTCATCTTGAGGTTTTTCTAAAAGCAACCCAACCATAAGATCAATGTCATCAACTGTTTGGTAATGTGTTTTTAATTTTTCAATATGCTAAAAATATATTAAAATATGTATTATAAAATTATTCAATTTTTTATCAAGATAATGTATATTAAATCTATTAAAGCTTAGATAATGTTATTTATTAAGGAAAGATAATAATCGAAAATAACAACATTTCTTCTGAATATTTAAACATTTACCTTAATATGTATAACATCTCGTAAGTCTTCAAAATTAGATGCAAGTGGTAATCCACAAATATGTCTCATTATATTATAAGGCTGCATACCTGTATCACGACCTCTTTGTATATCAAAAGATAGTAAATCAACTCCTGTGTATCTCGGCTGGAATGCGAATGCAAATATGTAATTAGATATCTGAAATAAAGAATTAATGTATAATACTAAATGATCAATGTATTCATTTTTTAGAAAAACTAACAAAAAAATTATAAGACGGTTGCGACACGCGCATTGGTGTTTCTAAAAAACCTCTTATAAACTTATCGTAGTTATCATCAGCTAAAAGTAAGTTAGGTTTACTCATCCAATCAGTTATAATAAATGTTGATTCTTCAGTGTAATTTTCATTTATTAATCTAAAAATTGCAAATATTTAAAATAAATAAACAATTTTTTGTTCTGATATCTAAGAATTTTTTTTTACTTAAAATCAATAGGTACAACATTATGGAGAACTCGAAAAGCGGCTGATGCCATTTCTGCCGAAGTAGATGGGTTAACCGTGGGATCATACACAGTTTGATTTTCAAATCCATACATAGTGTGATAATCTTCTCCTAAAAATTCCAAATAGATACCTTGCTTGATGATAAATTATTTTAATAAATTATTCATAAATATTTACCTATTACAATTGGCAAAAAATCTTCATACGCAATACGTTGAATTACAGCTATAACGATCCTACGTGATTCTTGATAAAGTGTTTCATCATCCCATTGAGGATTCAAAATTGATAAATTTGATGCTACAAAATTATGAAACCTCACTACCATAGTTTGAATGACCGATAATCCCATGTTTTGATTACTGTCTGAAATATCCCCTTCATTACTTGTATTTGCTATAATTTTAAATAAAAACAAATTATTTATAATTTTTGAACATTCATAACTATAATAATAATTATAATTATATAACTCTCTCATATAAAAAGTACAGTTTTTCCTTATAAATTTAATAATATATTTTACAACACATGGTATAAACAAAAATTATGTAATACAAACCTGTTTCAAATTCAATAATTTCGTCTGATGTAATTTTAGGACGTGATTTAATAGATACAATCGGGCAAAACACTTGACCATCGTCTCTCTTGCTTATTCTTAGCATTCCACTTTTATGAGATCGCAAATTATTTGCCGTTGTATCATTAAAACCATAAACTTCAGAAGCATCGAGGAAATGTGTATTTTTATTAAACTGAAATTATAGTTAGTAAAAAATAAGATTTATTAAATGGATTTATTAAATTTAGTTAACACACATATTTATAATCAGGAAACGTACATATATACATTTATACATTTTTGTTAAGTTACTCTGAACAAATCATTGACTTAGTGAAATGTATGTTAATTAGCTTTAAAACAACACAATGTGTTGTAATTAAGGATACAGTTATGAAAAGGCATTTGAAAAATATTGTGAATATGTATATGTTGTACATATACAGGTAGATGTTTTTATCATAACCCACTCAATTACTTGCAGAATAAATATTTTTTAAACATTTTTTTTTTTTGGTTTTCTTTAGTTACACATTATTTTTGAATTATGAACTATTTAAAACTTTTTATATTCATCCCTTATGCCTTGTAAGAGTGTCAACTTTGTTTTTTTTTAAATGGGAACACATATTTTGAATTAAATAAAATGTTTGAATTTTTAATATAACTTTAATAGTTTATTAGATATAAACATTTAAAGTTTCAAATTTTTAAGTTAATATACATGTAAAATACACAAGGGATTATAAATACAGGTAGCTAATTGATTTTTTATGACATCGATATTAGTAGGTACACAGCATTGTTATTATCAATGGTAGTAAGGCACATTGTTGTGAGTTTATAAATACACCAACTGACAATATAGAAACTATATCTATTGATAGTCATAATTAATAATAAAAAATCCGTGACTGTGACAGCAATGTCATAAAAATCTAATTAGCTACCTGTATTTATAATCCCTTGTGGATTATACATGAATATTAACCCAAAAATTTGAAACTTAATGTGTTTATATCTAATAAGTAAATAAAGTTATACTAAAAATTCAAATGCCATCTACTATTAAATTAAAAACTCAAACATTTTATTAAATTCAAAATATGTGTTCCCATTTAAAAAAACAAAGTTGACGCCTTTACAAAGCATACGGGATGAATTTAAATAGTATTACATAGTTAATAATTCAACAATGATGTGTAATTGAAGATAATCGAAAAAAAATGCTTATATTATATTACACTTTCGCTCTTCGTCCTGGAATATGTCCACCCGTCAAAATTAACAATAGCATAATCTCTCCTCAGGACGAAACAAAATACCTAGGTATCATTCTAGATAAGCGATTAACATGGGGCCCCCATCTCAAGGACAAACGAAAAAAAGCCAATGCTAGCTTCATATCTTCCGCCGTCTACTTAAGACTAAACTCCAAATCAACACAAAAATTTTGATTTACAATACTATTATAAGACCAATTTGGTCTTATGGAATACAAATCTGGGGTCCTGCAAAGCCGTCAAATATACGCCCAATTCAGGCGTTCCAGAACATAGCACTCCGAATGTTAACCAATGCCCCTTGGTAAAAAAAAAAATATTATATTTATTCTGTAAGTAAATGAGTGGGTTATGATAAAAAAATCACTCTGTATATATAATAAAACTGTTAATCAGAATTAAATTAAGGAGTTGATGTTGCTTTTGTAAAAATCCAACAAAATTAAAATTAACTCCTTTTCAAATTAAACATATTCTACAGATTTTCATCGAAGTGTTTTTTATGGTAGTGATTGTAATTACTTTCAAATATTATATTGTTGTTTTATATCTACATTTTTAATATAAATAAAAATTATTGAAATCGGATGATGACTTTTGAAACACGCTGTATTTCAGTAAGCTATTTAATTCCTGTACTCAATAGTTAAAAATTCATTTAGCTGATACATCAATTTACACAAAAGCTATTTGATTTTTCACTATTAAGTGTCCACAGTTAGTATGGTTCATCATTAGATACCTAGCATTAAGATATTAAATTTATTTTTATGAACGATGCTCTATAAAACTTTGCTATTTACTTTATTTAACAAATATTTCTCATTTGATCACTGATTTTTAAAAGATTACTATTTTTTATGATACATCCATCCTTTTTAAGAAACCGACGAAAAATCATTACAGCAGTGCTCAGTACTGTGGTAAAGCAATATATTCTTTCTATAAGGCATCCTATTTCATAAAAGTTACCTACTAGTCCCAAAAATTGGAAATGAATAGATGTATGATCAATGGTACATTATCAAGTTCGTACCATATTTGATGAAAATGGAAAATATTTATTACACTCAAAATTTCAACCCTTTTTACGTATTAACATCAATCAATTGCACCCATATTTTGATAACCTATTATTTTATATAATGCAACAATTCTAGAGGCATATTTAACAAATTTCCAAAAAATATTTGAAATATTTAAATAAGAATCACCTTAATAATTTTCCAATGTATCTTAAAAATTATAAGATGTTAAAGAGCATTATATAGCAATTCATTTTTTTTTTTCATTTATACTTCAAACACATAATTATGTTGTAAAATGTATAAAAAGTTATACAGTGATCTTACAAAAGTAGTAGGTGTCAATGAACATCCATAATCATATGATGTCTTTGATCGGGTCGATCCTATACAAGTTATGTTATGATTTCCATATACAGGGTCATCATTGTCAACTTCAACCGACTCAATACATGATGGATATTTTTTTATCATTTCAGATACTGGACAACAATCAACGATTTGACCTTAAATAAAGTATTAAATAAACCGTCGTAAATAAGGCTTTAGAGAGNTAATTAATCGTCGTCAGAAAGGATTTATAAAGAAAGTAAAATTTACCATTTGAGTCTTCTAAGACTTTTACAGGTAGACTCGAAATATCATGTGCTATCATTTGACCAAATGGTACAATAAATAAGTTATTATCGTCTATTAGTCTTTTTTCTTGATTCAAAAATATGTCCAATTGTAATTTTCTACTGTTAGGCAAAGGTAAACCATATTTTTGTGTACGGAAACTGTTAATACCTAAATATTTCAAAATACAATATTAAAATAAACAGTAAGGAAAATATTCCTTGTTACAATTTAAAATGTACCATCAGAGTAGTTTGCGTTCATCAAACGGAAATACGGAGTTTGTGCTGCTCCGTATGTAGGTATAGCTAAATTATTGCAAGAACCATTATAACTCCTATATTTCTCATTCGGATTACATTGGACTACTGGAGCACATAATTTTAAGTATGTTTCATTGTAAGTGGCTACACTGCGTATGTGTAATGGATTAGATGATGTACTCAATGGTATCTATAGACAGTCCATTAATGTAATTATAAAAAAAGATTATAACTAAATATAGAAATGCAGTAAATACAATAAATCAGTTACTTTTAAAATAGCATCATCATTTTTTGTACCGTGATAAAATGAAATGAAAAGAATAATGAAAGCAATTATCAAAAGTATACATATCAACCACAATATTTTCCACAAATACACTTTTTTTCTCTGCGTTTTTTCGCCCATTAGGTATCTATATAATAAATAAATAAAATTAGATTTTGTATTGAATCATAGGAATCCAATTGTTTTTTTTTTTTTGTTCTTTTTGAATTTACAAATCTTATAATAAAAGCGTTTTAGCGTTGATAATGGTAACATTGTTTCCGAAATACGTATTCGTGAATTTTCAGTAATTTTTTGTGGTTTTTGAGTTTAATATTTTTAATATTTTTTAGTTTTTAAATTAATAATATTTTTAATATAGTTTTAATTTTAATTAATTTACAAATCTTGATAATAATATTTGGGTTTGGGTTGTTCATATTAATTCATTTATACTAAATGTGATGTTGGCAGTTATTTTAAGTGTTAAAAAACTTATTTCCAAACAAAAATGTGTATTCATATCCTCCATCTGAATATGTTCGAAAAATCTAGATATGCGGTTTTAATAAATGAGACAACAATAGAGTATTATTTTTTTTTCTTTTAAATAAGTTACATTGAATTGATTTAGTTTTAAAGTAGTTAAACACGAAAATTTCCTCAAATATTTATTTTATAGCGTTGGAATAATCTCAACTAACATGAATACAGAGGAAATATTTGAAATAATTTTTTTTTTGCTTCATTATGTAGCTAAGAAAGTTTTGCTGTGTCGTTTTTTTTTTTTGTTTGTTTATTAGTACTCTACTATTACTAATCAGATTTTGCTCAGCAATACGTCTAAATATTAAAAATTATTTATACTTTTAAGTTATATTTCACTTTTATAGAATACTAGATTGTGTTTATTAAAACTTGAATTTTTATTTGATTTGGATATAAAATAGTTTTATTTATCAATGTTGCGTAATGGCATAATATTTTCACATATATTTTTGAGCGTGTAATTTAAAGAAAATATTTTGATTTGGTTTGGTGTTCAATACTAACTGTACTTTTATCCTATAAATGGGGTAAGAGTACACTTTTATTTTAGTTCATTACTCATTAAATAAAGTTTAAATCTCACTATCAATACTTAATTTGTATTTGTTGATAGTGATTCTGGTTAAAATAAATAAAAATTGTTTATAATTATTACAAAAATTGAGTAATATGTGATAACTTTTCAAAACTTATTAATTCGAATATTTTATTCGCATTGTATAGTGGTAAAAAATCAATAAAATAATTATTTTTAATTATAATTAATTAAATTTAAATATTATTTATACAGTTAAAAATTGAAAATCTATCGCAATATTACAATATGATTTTTCGAAAGTGGTGACCAAGAGGCTCAATGGGAATAGTTAATAATTCAAGAATAATGTGTAACTAAAGATAATCGAAAATAAAAATGTTTAATTTATTATTATTCTGTAAATAATTGAGTGGGTTATTATAAAAAAATCACGCTGTATATTCGAAGAGCAAATAATATAATCGTACAAATGTAGTTTAGCTTTTATGATTACAACTGGTATCTATTCGATGACATAAAAAATATCCTCAAAAATTGAAAAATATTCCCTCGTTCTCCGTAAATGGTGAAAATCCTATTTATTTTAATAGTGATGCCAACTACGTAAGTATGAAAAATTGGAACTTGAACTGGCATATAAATTATTATTATAAATTTGGATTAAGTTCTCAATTTAGTGCTTCAAGTAATTTGTATTAGATGCACTAGCGGTGTATATAATACATTAAAGTTTTGTACTCATTTTTTTCAATATATTTTTATAATAAGAGTTAAATAACATTGATATTTCACTGAACAGTTTATTTATAAGAAAAAAGTTTGAAAATATTGCAAAAAAAAAATTAATATAATATATTTTTTTTTAATTTTTGTTTATTACAGGTATTAAATTATAATCAGTTAGCATAAAAGACACAAATTTTATTTCAAAACTCAAAAAAGTTAACATATGTAAAAGGACAGAATATTATTATTTCCAAAAACAAAAATTTTACAAAATAGCAATCTTAACATTTTAAATAGAAAAAGTTAATTTTATTTAAATAATATAGTTTTACTTCAAAAAAATAGAAAAAATATTACATCCAAATATCTCAATTATTTTAGAATCTATTTAAAACAGTAAACCATGGTAAGATACTGTTAAATGATTTTCTTAATAACATTTACATAATAGCATTATAATAACATTAAATAAAATTTTCAAACATCAAAGGGACTTAAAGTAAAGCATATTAAAAGAAAGTATACTATGATATATTTATAATTAAATGAAAGTTTTCAATACTATATTTCCATTTTGTTCATTAAAATAAAATTATTTTTCCTAATCTTAATGTACAAATTGTACTTAAACTTTTCTAAACTTATTGTTCCAAACATAGCATGATTTTTATTTTTCATAGTGCTATTGAAATAATAATTTAATTTTTTAAATATAAGATAAGGTTAAATTCAAAAAAAAAAGTATAGTACTTACTTTGTTTCATTCATTTTTGGTATATTATTTATTATATTTTTAATTTACTTAATAACACTACGCTTATTCAAGATATACAAAAATAATTGTTAATACTTTAAAAAAGTACGTTATTTATGTTGAAAATTTATAAAATAACCGTTAGTAAGTATTCTTAAATTTAAATACTTGTATTTCTTATAACTAAAAATAAAAGTTACCAGCTAGGAATTAATGGAGATACTAAGAGCGCTAGTTCATTGATTTAGTAATCTATGCCTAAATCGTTGTATTAAATTAATTATGATTTTTAGATTAATATATGCCTTTTGTCTAAATCATTTTATTCGTTCATTAAATTATTATCATTTATATTAAAAACGACTTTATGCTGCTATTAAAAATAATGTTATCTTCTAAGAAAAATTCTCTTTTTTAATAATTCCTCAGATAACAAATCCATGTCTACTAAAAGGTCGTTCACTTAATAATAGTTAAAATAATTCATTTTAGCTTCGATGCGAAGCTGAGAAGGTATTAGTTTTACCATGATGTGTTTTTTTTTGTGTGTCTGTTACCACTTTTTTTCAGTTCTCACCAAACTGATTTCTTTCAACGATACGTCAAAAGATCACAAATCGTACCTAGTCGAAGACATTACCCTTAAAAATTGAAAAATTTTTCCTCGTTCGCCGCAAATGGGGGAAATATCCAAAAAAATTACAAATTTAAAAATCGGTAAATTTTGTCATTTTTTCACCTTTTTTTTCTTAATACTTCCATATAAAATAAACATTTTAAAGCCATTTACAGATTCTATGAAACCGCAAGACTTGTAAATTTAATATAAATTCATAATATTATTGTATAAAATTTAATTATAAATATGTGTATATAGTTTAAATCAATTGATTGTCAACTTATAACTTTAATTAATGTACAAATAATAATCATGAAAAAAAAAAACTGTAGACTAATGTCCATAAGTTGTCGAAGCCTTTACATAATAAAAAAAAAAAAAAACATTTTAAAATAAACATTAAAAATAAACAAATCAACTATATATTTTTTGTACTAAAACCTTAGATATTTCCCTTTTATATGATATCATTTTTTTGAAAAACTAACACTTAACCTGCTCATTGGGGGGATTGAAAATAGCAAGTTATTTACAAAAACTAACTTTAGAACTTAATTTTTGAAAATGTTCTGGAAATACTGCGTCCTTTAAACATATATCAAATTAAAGCTTATTTTATGTTCTATAAAATGAAAAAAATCTACTATGTGCAAATTGCTGTCAAAATTAAAAATGTTTTTTGTACTTAAAACTGCCATCACTTTTTCAAATATTAACAAACCAAAATAATATTTTAGCTTTGATGCGAAGCTGAGAAGGTATTGGTTTTACTAAGATGTGTTTTTTTTGTGCCTGTTACCACTTTTTCTCAGCTCTCACTAGACCGATTTCTTTCAACAATACGTCAAAAGATCACAAATCGTATCTATTTGAAGACATTACCCTTAAAAATTGAAAAAAATGCCCCCATTCCCCGTAAATGGGGGAAACCTCCAAAAAAATTACAAATTTAACAATCGCTAATTTTTTCAATTTTTTTTACTTAAAATTGCCATAACTTTTTAAAAAAAAACCAAATCAATATAATTCTTTTTTTTATAGATGCTTGATGTCTTTACCTATCATTTGATATATTTTTTTTGTAAATCTGCCCACAGGGGAGATTTAAAAAGACAACTTTTTCACAAAAAATGTACTTTTTCAACTTAACTTTTGAAAATGTTCCGGAAGGTCTGACACTTTTATATATATCTTAAATTAAAGCTAATGTAATATACTTTAATTTGAAAAAAAAAAAATTTGACCTCTAGACTTGTCTTCACGGTGAAAATCGCTACCGAATGCTATTTTCGTGTGAAAATTCTCGATTTTATTTTTTACATTTTTAACTTTATAATGTTATAACTTATTGAAAAGTGTATGGATCCACACAATTTTTTTCTGAGAAATAATATTTTTTAATAAACCTTTTTTCGTTTGACATACTTTATCTTAATCGAGATATTAATAAGGAACCAGCAGATCATGTAGCTTTTGGAATAAAACACCAATTTATTCAAAATTTAACACTATCTAAAGATTTGCATCGAAGCGTTTTTTTTTATAGTGATTTTAATCACTGTCAGATATCATTATACTTGATCTAACTACACTACGACCCCACTGTGCCGTGACCCCCCTGTGCTGGGTTTTTTTATATTGAAATGTTAGGTAATTTCCTTTCGTTTGATATCATTTTTTTTTTTTGAAAATCTAACACTTATTCTGCTCACAAGGGGGATTTAAAAAAGTAACTTTTTTACAAAAACTAACTTTTCAACTTAATTTTTGAAAATGTTACGGAAATACTGCGTCCTTTAAACATATATCAAATTAAAGCTTATATCATGTACTATAAAATTAAAAAAAAAATTTATCCCGACTATCTTCTATGCGCAAATGGCTACCATATTCAAAGATATACTATTTTTGTGTTAAAATCCTGGATTTTGTATTATATTTCATCTTAAAATATCTTATAAGGGCAATACACTGACTTTCATGAATATTTTATAATTTAATTGACATAGAATAAAATTCATAAGACATAAAAAATTAAACTTATTATTTTTTTTTACTTTTTTAAAGTCGAAAAAGTAATTTTTAAATTTGAGTTGGCTTAAATAGTCAATTTTATCAAGCGACGAAAGCAACGAACAGTTGCTGAGTCGGTGCTATTAATATTTTGTATTTTTTTTGAGTTAAAATAAAATTTTCAAATCATATGATATTTATCTCATTTAGATTCAATTAATCAATAAATATAAAGGATCCTATCACTATAGTCTCCCCTCGTGAGAAGAAATTTATATTCATGTTAATATTATTTCACTATGTGGTTCTTTTTGTGGCTATGATTTATTTTGCCAACCCTCACTAGACCTACTATTTCAACGATACGTCAAATGATTACAATTCATATTTAGTTTAAGTTATTACTCTTAAAAATCAAAAAAATATTCCTTATTCAAATAAAAAGTAGCTTAATCAGCATTTTCCATACAAACAATTAAAATCATTAATTTCTAATTTTCTAAAAGTATTCATTATCGAATTAGATTTGAAATGATAAAAGTATTCAACTACAAAAGTAAATAATTTTACTTTGTAATTTATGAATTTTTTAACTCTATTTGTGTGTGCTACTACCAGTCTATAATATTCCAAATTTTTTTGTAACATGTTGCTATATAAATTATAAATTTAAATAAAAAATGATTTTTAGTTTCACCTGAATTTAACGATGGATTTTTTAATTATAATCAATTTTTATAATACGCTCAATTGAGTAAATCTTTTTAAGAACTCTTATTTTTTATTGGTTTTTTTAGATATATAATCACTAAAATTAATTAAATTCTGAATATTTCCATTGTAGAATCTTTTTAAACGCCAAAAGTTAATTAGAAATGATTACTATGATTTTTATTTAAGTGTTCTATTACGATGAAAATGTAAAAAAAATCTAACTTTTCTGATAAATGTACAGTAAATTGTAATTATATAATTCCCTGATTGCATATTAATCAATTGCATTTTTTTCTATTTAATAATGTCAATTCAAACTTGCGAGTTGTGCTAAATGTTTATGTAATAAATTCATTTTAGCTTCGATACGAAGCTGAGAAGGTATTGGTTTTACTAAGATGTGTTTATTTTTTTTTTGTGTCTGTTACCACTTTTTTTCAGCTATCGCCGAACGGATTTCTTTCAACAATACGTCAAAAGATCACAAATCGTATCTATTTGAAGACATTACCCTTAAAAATTGAAAAAAATGCCCCCATTCCCCGTAAATGGGGGAAACCTCCAAATAAATTACAAATTTAAAAATTGCTAATTTTCATAATTTTTTCAATTTTTATTACTTAAAACTGCCATAACTTTTTCAAAAATTAACAAATCAATATCATTTTTTTTTTTTATAGATGCTTGATGTCTTTACCTATCATTTGATATATTTTTTTTGTAAATCTGCCCACAGGGGAGATTTAAAAAGACAACTTTTTCACAAAAAATGTACTTTTTCAACTTAACTTTTGAAAATGTTCCGGAAGGTCTGACACTTTTATATATATCTTAAATTAAAGCTAATGTAATATACTTTATAATGGTAAAAAAAAATTTCGGACTTTATTTTGTCTTCACGGTGAAAATAACTACCGAATGCTATTTTTGTGTGAAAATTTTCGATTTTGAATTTTACATTTTTAACTTTATTATGCTATAACTTTTTGAAAAATGTATGAATCATTACAATTTTTTTATGAGANGTGTATGGATCAGTAAAATTTTTTTTTATAGATGCATGATGTCTTTACCTATCAGTTGGTATATTTTTTTTATAAATCTGACTTTTTACCTGCCTACAGGGGGGGATTCAAAATGACAACTTTTTCACAAAAAATTTACTTTTTCAACTTAATTTTTTAAAGTGTTCCGGAAAGTCTGACATTTTTAAATATATTTTAAATTAAAGCTAATGTAATATATTTTATTATGCAAAAAAAAATTTCGGACTTTATTTTGTCTTCACGGTGAAAATAACTACCGAATGCTATTTTTGTGTGAAAATTCTCGATTTTATTTTTTACATTTTTAACTTTATTATGATATAACTTATTGAAAAGTGTATGGATCAATATAATTTTTTTATGAGAAATAATCATTTTTAATAATCCCTTTTTCATACGACATACTTAATTTTAATTAGGATATTAATAAGGAACTAGCAGATCATATAGCTTTTGGAATAATCCACTAGTTTTTTTAAATTAAAAACTAAAGATTTGCATCGAAGCGTTTTTTTTGATAGTGATTTTAATCACTGTCAGATATCATAATACTTAATCCAACTATGCCACGTCACCACTGTGCCGCGATCTCCCTGTGCTGGGTTTTTTTTGTTTTTATAAAAACTTTCACTTTAAAGGACAATAAAAAGTATTGAACCTACCTTTAAATGATTACTTTTAACATATTAAAAATCAAAATCAATAACAATTTGAAAAAAATTCATTTTAAATATTATATTATATATAATTAGAATAAATATTAATTTGGGTATAATTAAGGAAATAGAAGTTGACGTTGCTTTTGTAATTATCCATCAATTTTTAAAAATTAAACACTATGTACAGATTTGTATCGAAGCGTTTCTTATGATAGTGATTTTAATCAATGTCAGATTAATTCTATACTGGACCCAACTATGCAACGTCTTCACTATGCCGCGACTCCACTGTGCTGGGTTTTTTTTAAATAATAAAGGAATTATAAACACAAAATTAAAATAATTTTCTTGCGACTCATTTAAATTTAATAGTGATATAGAACACAATACACTTCAAAATATTAGTACGAATGTTAACAAAGAAGCAAAAATATTTTTGAAGATAGTTAATTATAATCGTAATAATATAATATTTAAATTATTTAGTAATAATTAAATATTTTGTACTTAAAACTGCCATAACTTTTTCAAATATTAACAAATCAAAATAATTTTTTTATATTGAAACCTTAGATATTTCCCTTTCATTTGATATCATTTTTTTTTGAAAATCTAACACTTATTCTGCTCACACAGGGCATTTAAAATAGCAACTTTTTTTAAAAACTACCTTTTTCAATTTAACTTTTAAAAATGTTCCGGAAATACTGCGTCCTATAAAGGTATATCAAATCAAAGGTCATGTTATATACTATAAAATGAAAAAAAAAATTTGTCCCGAGTGTTCAGAATCTGTTACAAATAAAATCAGTCATAGATTTTGTATAAATAAATCACATAATTTAAAATTTGAATGGTTTTCGTAATTAGTTACATTGACTACATGACATAAAGTGTTCATCGCATACATAATACATTTAATACTAGAATCAACATTGGAATACTTGAAATATTATTGCATTATACAGGGTGTTCAGTAAGTCAGGAAACGGGTTTCTATTGTTCCGTAAGGACGTAAGGTAAGTACAATTCAACCTATGCTCTCGAACCTCCAACAATTTATTGCGTAATAAACCATTAATAAATTGATAATAGAGATTATTAATAAAAAAATATTAACCGTTAATTAAAATCAAATAAATTAAAAAATTTTAATATTCCAAACAATTTTCATTAATTTTATATTACCCTTTCACCATATTCTATATCCTCCTTTCTCCTTGTTATATATTTTCTTTCATTTTATTATTATTTTTATTTTTGGTTTATTATAATGTAAGTAATTTGAATGTAATGAGTAGTGTCGTAACTTAAAAATATAATAAAAAAATAAAATTAAAATAGTAACAGAAAAAGTCAAAATAATAATAGTTGTTGGAATTAAAAAAAAATGTGTGATAGTTACTTTTGATTCGGGGTATAATTCGAGGGTCATAAAATAACAATGTAAAAAAAATCTTACCCGGTAAATTCTCTGGTTCTTATAATTATCCTTAGTGATGATATTGGTAAACATGATATATAAGTAACACAAGTTTAGATTTTTAGTTCACAAATTAACACATAAAAATTTCGACAATGACGATCACGACGTTCGCACAACTTAATGCGGAGCACGATAAAAACAGCGTAATGCGGACCACGAAAAGAATAGCCCAATACAGTGCACGAAATGAATAGCCAGGAGCAAGGGTTAATATTTTTTTACCCCCAAGAATCGTCACTGTCGAATTTTTAGTATAATTGTTTATTGATAAATTGGCATGAAATACAGAGATCAATACAGATGAATAGGACATAAATTATTTTGACATTTACATATACAACATTAACATGTTTTTTTTACTGGTAAGACGAAAATTAATACAATGTATTAATTTATTACTATTAATAGAAGAATAACAAAGATGACAAAAATAATATATAGATTTTCTTTTGGTGAGGAAAGATTTTAAAAGTAATTATTAATTGATTTATGACCGAACCGCATACACTACAATGTAGCTAAACAGTGTGAGTTTTNCGAACCGCATACACTACAATGTAGCTAAACAGTGTGAGTTTTTTGGCTATTTCTCTTAAATGTTTATCTAAGTTTTTGTTCGAAAAGGATCATGCCCTTGTAAGAATATAATGTATAATGAAACAAGTTAAATTGTACCATTTCTATGGATAGAAGTGGTGACTATTTGAAATGAAAATAGAATATATTACTAAATACTAAAAAGATAGCATTGTTGAGTACATGAACAGGGTATTTTAGTGTTGTCTCGTATAAATAATAATGACGATTATATTACGACAGTAGTGTCAAAAATGATACAACACCTTTACAAAATTCTGATAAAGAAATAACTCAGGCTGAATGTCGTAATATTTTTTATAAACCATTTAATTTAAATCATTCTGACCAGTGTGTCGATACTTCTAATGTTATACAAATAATAAACCCTAAAAAGTACTCCTATAAATTTAATTATAAGTGATAAATTAAGGTTATTATTTATGAAATGTAAAGTTTCACATAACTTTTTTAATAACTTGTTTCAAATTTTACTAAGTGGAAGATTAGACATTCCTAAAGATTGATTTTATAGAGCTGTTGCGTGGATGTTACTAGGATATATTAAAAAACAGTTTCATGAAAGACTTCAGAGCAGAGCAAATACAGTACCTAGGATGTTCCGTGTTTCATCGAAACATCCCATTGTTGTTTCTTGGACAAATTTTTGCACTGTGGGAAATCATCAAGTTTATAACTAATTTCTATTCATTTTTTGTATTTGCCGATGACTTTCTAGTCGTATGTTTTTGTAGTTTTTTTCCATTCATTGTACAATGATTCAATTTCTTTAAAGGATTACTTTAAAAATTATTTACATTTACGGTTCATTGAAAGCAATTATTTATAACGGTATTATTAATCTGCAGAATTAAAAAAATTTTAATTGTATGTTTTACTAATAATCTGTATTACTTTATAGTTTTACTACTAAATAAAAAATGACCAGTACTTTATAGTACTGGAAAAATACATAATTGATCTCAAAATTTATGGAATATTTAGTTTTATATTACTAAAGAATTCTGGAACCAATAACAATCACAAATAATTAATGTAATAAATTATAATACATCTATACAAATATAAATATCGGTTCTTTTATCTTAAAATATATTTAACACATTTTAACCTTTTATATATAATTTCATTATAAAATTTTTTTGATATAAAATAATAATATTATCGATTTTTGTGAATACCTTTGTAAACAAATGTAAACTTTTTACAATTTTTTTTTTTTTTTATTGTCAGTTTTCAAATAATCATAGCTTCACTTGTTCTATTTTTGGACAATTTTAAGTTTAAATTTACATAATTATTTATAATTTGAGATGTTCACTTCATAGCGTTTCAATGTAATTAAAAATAAGAACAAACATATATTGCATATATTTTAAAATGAAATTTTTTTTAAATGTTATAATTCTTCCTGGATTATTCGTTCAATCCATGGGTCAAAATTAATATTGTATTCATCTTTGCATAATAATTTACTATATTTAAATAGACTAAAAAAAAATTTATAAGTAATAATAAAATATATATTTAATTTAATTTATACTTACTCGTGATCGACGCGTTTGAATGTATCTCTTTGAACGTGATCAACATTGGAAGTAGCACAAATTATGTTACTCAAACTTATTTTCTTAATTTCATTTATTTGTTCTTGAACAAAAAAAAATGCATAATAATATGAAAATGTTCATTTACATAGTATAGTATAGTCGAGAAAGTAATTATAAAAATAAATATAAATAAATAAAAGGGTTTATGAATGTTTTTTAAAGTAAATGGAAAACAATGAGTAGTTATAGAACTTAAGTAATGGTTTTTATGTATAATAAATTGTAATTGTTCAGTAATCACTCTTTTCAACAAAATTTTTTAATTTTATGATCAATAATTAATTATTCCGTTGTTTTAGCTTCGATGCGAAACGGAGAAGGTATTAATTTTACCATGATGTGTTTTTTTTTTTTTTTTGTCTGTTGCCACTTTTTCTCAGCTTTCACAAAAACTAACTTATTAAACTTAATTTTTAAAAATGTTCTGGAAATACTGCGTCCTTTAAACATATATTAAATTAAAGCTTTTTTTATGTACTATAAAATGAAAAAAAAAATTTGTCCCGACACTTTTTCTTCTACATGTAAACGGCCTGTAGTTAAAAAAACGCTATTTTTGTGTTAAAATTTTCGATTTCCGATTTTAAATTTTCAACTTAAAAATATTATAACTTTTCGAAAAATGTATATATCAGCACAAATTTTTTTTTTCTAAATACATTATAAGTACATCTTTCATTTGACATATAGGGGGCGTTCAAAACTTGAAATATTGTAAAAAACATAGATCTTTTTCAATTGAACTTTTGAAAATGTTCCTGAAATACTGCGTCCTTTAAACATATATCAAATCAAAGGTTATGTTATATACTATCAAATGAAAAAAAAAAATTAGTCCCGACATCTTACCTTCTACATGTAAACGGCCTGTAGTTAAAAAAACGCTATTTTTGTGTTAAAATTCTTGATATTATATTTTACATTTTTTAACATTATGTTGCTATAACTTTTTAAAAAATGCATGAATCAACTTTATTCTTTAATGATAAATACTTTATATATACTTCTTTCATTCGACATACTTTTTTTTAAAATCGGACCATTTCCCTTTATACAGGGGGGGTGCAAACCTTTTAAAATGCGTATAGAAAGTAGAACTTTTTCAACTTAACTTTTGAAAATGTTCCGGAAAGACTGACACTTTTATATATANTCAACTTAACTTTTGAAAATGTTCCGGAAAGACTGACACTTTTATATATATCTTAAATTAAAGCTTATGTAATATACTTTTATTTGAAAAAAAAAAATTTGACCTCTGGACCTCTTTTAATTTATATTTTATATAACTTTTGGAAAAATGTATGGATCAATATAATTATTTTTTCATAATAAATATTTATATACCCCTTTCATCTGGCACGCTTTTTTTGTAAATCGGATCATACCCCTTTAACAAGGGGGGTCAAAACTTTAA
>NW_026099572.1:50291955-50307729 GCF_025091365.1 Daktulosphaira vitifoliae | reverse complement strand
AAAAAAAAAAAAAAACGCTTCGATGCAAATCTTTAGATAGTGTTTAATTTTAAAAATTGGTGTATTATTCAAAAAGTTACATGATCTGCTAGTTCCTTATTAATATCCTGATTAAGATAAAGTATGTCGAATAAAAAGGGGATTATTAAAAAATTTTATTTCTCACAAAAAAATTGTGTTGATCCACACATTTTTCAATAAGTTATAGCATTATAAAATTAAAAATGTAAAAAATAATATTGAGAATTTTCACACAAAAATAGCATTTGGTAGCCATTTTCACCACAAAGACAAGTCCAAAGATCAAATTTTTTTTTTTCAAATTAAAGTATATAACAATAACTTTAATTTAACATATATATAGATAAGTGTCAGACTTTCCGGAACATTTCCAAAAGTTAATTTTTTGTGAATAAGTTGTCTCATTTTGAATATCCCCCTGTGGGCAGGTTAAGTGTCAGATTAATAAAAAAAATATACCAAATGATAGGTAAAGACATCAAACATCCATAAAAAAAAATTATATTGATATGTTCATTTTTGAAAAAGTTACGGCAGTTTTTAGTAAAAAAAATTGAAAATATTCCGTAAATTAGCGATTTTTAAATTTGTAATTTTTTTGTAGGTTTCCCCCATTTACGAGGAACGAGGGAAATTTTTTCAATTTTTAAGGGTAATGTCTTCGACTAGGTACGATTTGTGATCTTTTGACGTATTGTTGAAAGAAATCCGTTCGGTAATAACTGAAAAAAAGTGGTAACAGACAAACAAAAAAAAAAAAAACACATCATAGTAAAACCAATACCTTCTCAGCTTTGCATCGAAGCTAAAATACAGTTGTCAAAAAACCTTTTGAAAACTGGACGGATTATGGTGATATTTTCATGGATATATCATACCAAAATGTTTGTCTTTTTAATTTTTTGAAAATGTTCCCAAACACTACCTCCTCAAATCCTACATTATATTAGAGTTAAATAATTTTAATGTAAAATTAAAAAAGAAAAACGTAACAGTGACCTGCCCACTATGAGTAATGTCAAAAACCATATTAAGTTTGGTAGATATATTAATATTTTTCCCATGTCAGTTACAAATGACCCTAGTAAAATTGTAATTCTAAAGTTATATTAAATATGTATTTAATTAATGTAGTCATTCCAGAAAGAAAAAAAATTAGTTATATGTGTTTCGAATACCAATATACGACTATAAAAACTGTTTAAGATAATAAAAGCGTAAAATTGAATATTATAAGAATTAAATAAAGTACTTTTCTCTATTCCCGTTATCGCCACTAATACCATCACTAAAAATTTAATTTATATATAATACCTGAAGAAAAACTTCCTGGTTGACCCGTAACATCATAAAAAAATCGATCTCCGACCTTAGATCTATAAAAATTATCAGCAATTATACATCTAGCTGTAGGACCTACAATAGCGTCATCTTGAGGTTTTTCTAAAAGCAACCCAACCATAAGATCAATGTCATCAACTGTTTGGTAATGTGTTTTTAATTTTTCAATATGCTAAAAATATATTAAAATATGTATTATAAAATTATTCAATTTTTTATCAAGATAATGTATATTAAATCTATTAAAGCTTAGATAATGTTATTTATTAAGGAAAGATAATAATCGAAAATAACAACATTTCTTCTGAATATTTAAAAATTTACCTTAATATGTATAACATCTCGTAAGTCTTCAAAATTAGATGCAAGTGGTAATCCACAAATATGTCTCATTATATTATAAGGCTGCATACCTGTATCACGACCTCTTTGTATATCAAAAGATAGTAAATCAACTCCTGTGTATCTCGGCTGGAATGCGAATGCAAAGTTGTAATTTGATATCTAAAATAAAGAATTAACGTATTATACTAAATGATATCTAAATGTATTCAATTTTTAGAAAAACTAACAAAAAAATTATAAGAAGGTTGTGACACGCGCATTGGTGTTTCTAAAAAACCTCTTATAAACTTATCGTAGTTATCATCAACTAAAAGTAAGTTAGGTTTACTCATCCAATCAGTTATAATAAATGTTGATTCTTCAGTGTAATTTTCATTTATTAATCTAAAAATTGCAAATATTTAAAATAAATAAACAATTTTTTGTTCTGATATCTAAGAATTTTTTTTTACTTAAAATCAATAGGTACAACATTATGGAGAACTCGAAAAGCGGCTGATGCCATTTCTGCCGAAGTAGATGGGTTAACCGTGGGATCATACACAGTTTGATTTTCAAATCCATACATAGTGTGATAATCTTCTCCTAAAAATTCCAAATAAATACCTTGCTTGATGATAAATTATTTTAATAAATTATTCATAAATATTTACCTATTACAATTGGCAAAAAATCTTCATACGCAATACGTTGAATTACAGCTATAACGATCCTACGTGATTCTTGATAAAGTGTTTCATCATCCCATTGAGGATTCAAAATTGATAAATTTGATGCTACAAAATTATGAAACCTCACTACCATAGTTTGAATGACCGATAATCCCATGTTTTGATTACTGTCTGAAATATCCCCTTCATTACTTGTATTTGCTATAATTTTAAATAAAAACAAATTATTTATAATTTTTGAACATTCATAACTATAATAATAATTAAAATTATATAACTCTCTCATATGAAAAGTACAGTTTTTCCTTATAAATTTAATAATATATTTTACAACACATGGTATAATGTATTTCATAGGCAATGATGGATTATACTTTTACAGGGGCGTGGGAAAACAAAATTACAATTACATTTATAAATTACAATTTATGCGGGCCTTCAAAGCCTGTTAGGATTTTTTTAACTGTCAAACTACCTCTACAATACTATTTGCTAATATATTAATAAGTTGCAATTAAAATTTATTATGGTTAACTAAAACAAAATCAAACACTGCTAATCATTTCATTAGAGGTAAGTGAGATTGGTAAAACTTATTAATACTTTATTTGAGACTTTTTAAGTTAATTATTTTTAACATTTTTTACCATTAGTTACAAATGATAAATTCTTATTGTTTATTAAAATAATTTACATTTAAAAATTCCAGTTGGCATACTACTCATACTACTCTTTAAAGTTATAACTTTTTATACTCTTTTAAGTATATTATTAAAATTTAAGAGCTTACCTCATTATCCCCAAATTATTAATGACGCTTGTATAAAGTTTAGGTAAAATAATTACAATCGAAAAATAAAAAAATTTACATAAAATTAATAACATACATAATAATGCATGTTAAACAAAAGTAATGTAATACAAACCTGTTTCAAATTCAATAATTTCGTCTGATGTAATTTTAGGACGTGATTTAATAGATACAATCGGGCAAAACACTTGACCATCGTCTCTCTTGCTTATTCTTAGCATTCCACTTTTATGAGATCGCAAATTATTTGCCGTTGTATCATTAAAACCATAAACTTCAGAAGCATCGAGGAAATGTGTATTTTTATTAAACTGAAATTATAGTTAGTAAAAAATAAGATTTATTAAATGGATTTATTAAATTTAGTTAACACACATATTTATAATCAGGAAACGTACATATATGCATTTATACATTTTTGTTAAGTTACTCTGAACAAATCATTGACTTGGTGAAATGTATGTTAATTAGCTTTAAAACAACACAATGTACAACACAATTAAAGATACAGTTATGTAAAGGCATTTTTGGAATTTATACTCACAAAACGAAAAATATTGTGAATATGTATATATTACACACATATATATATATATATACATATATATATATATATATATAATAAAACTATTTATCAAAATATATTTAAGGAGTTGATATTGCTTTTGGAAAAATTCAACAAAATTAAAATTAACTCCTTTTCAAATTAAACATATTCTACAGATTTTCATCAAAGCGTTTATTATAGTAGTGATTGTAATCACTTTCAGATATTATTTATACTTGTGCCAATCATGTGGTATTCCTATTGTGCCACAATCCCACTGTCATAGTTTTTTAAATTCAAAATTTATAGTTAATAATATACAGCGTGTTTCTAAAGTCTCCATCTAATTACGAATTGATATTGCTCAGAAATCGTTAATCGTAGTTTAACGACCCATATAGTAATGAAAAAATACGAGAGTTAAGTTTATTTTATGCAGCTGATAAGCTGTGTAATGATTAGTGAATTACTGCCAGCTTATTAAAGAAATAGTGGCACAAAAGTCTACACGTCGCACTGGAATATCGAATACAACTGATACAGAACCTCTGACCAAACGGCAACAAAAAAGTATCAACTTTTGCAATTTCATTTACGAAAAACAAGAAGAGGAAAAAACATCTGTATCACTCATTGTGTTATGTGCTTAAGCTACTTTTTATATAGATAGGTTAACCGCCATAATATTAGGAATTGGGCTTTAGAACAATCGCACGCAACTATTGAGCAGAGATTTATCAAAAGTTAATGTTTTCTGTGCAATTTCCAGAAAATAAATTTACAGTCCATTTCTTTTTCTAGGAAAACAATAACAAGTAGCATATACCTTTACATGTTACAAGCTTGGTTGTTCACAAAATTACATACAGATAGCGATTTTTGAGCTTCATTCCACTTTTATATCTACATTTTTAATATAAATAAAAATTATTGAAATCGGATGATGACTTTTGAAACACGCTGTATTTCAGTAAGCTATTTAATTCCTGTACTCAATAGTTAAAAATTCATTTAGCTGATACATCAATTTACACAAAAGCTATTTGATTTTTCACTATTAAGTGTCCACAGTTAGTATGGTTCATCATTAGATACCTAGCATTAAGATATTAAATTTATTTTTATGAACGATGCTCTATAAAACTTTGCTATTTACTTTATTTAACAAATATTTCTCATTTGATCACTGATTTTTAAAAGATTACTATTTTTTATGATACATCCATCCTTTTTAAGAAACCGACGAAAAATCATTACAGCAGTGCTCAGTACTGTGGTAAAGCAATATATTCTTTCTATAAGGCATCCTATTTCATAAAAGTTACCTACTAGTCCCAAAAATTGGAAATGACTAGATGTATGATCAATGGTACATTATCAAGTTCGTACCATATTTGATGAAAATGGAAAATATTTATTACACTCAAAATTTCAACCCTTTTTACGTATTAACATCAATCAATTGCACCCATATTTTGATAACCTATTATTTTATATAAAGCAACAATTCTAGAGGCATATTTAACAAATTTCCAAAAAATATTTGAAATATTTAAATAAGAATCACCTTAATAATTTTCCAATGTATCTTAAAAATTATAAGATGTTAAAGAGCATTATGTAGCAATTCATTTTTTTTTTTCATTTATACTTCAAACACATAATTATGTTGTAAAATGTATAAAAAGTTATACAGTGATCTTACAAAAGTAGTAGGTGTCAATGAACATCCAAAATCATATGATGTCTTTGATCGAATAGATCCTATACAAGTTTTGTTATGATTTCCATATACAGGGTCATCATTGTCAACTTCAACCGACTCAATACATGATGGATATTTTTTTATCATTTCAGATACTGGACAACAATCAACGATTTGACCTTAAATAAAGTATTAAATAAACCGTCGTAAATAAGGCTTTAGAGAGAAAGTAACTTAAACTTACCATTCAAGTCACGTAATACTTTTACAGGTAGACTCGAAATATCATGTGCTATCATTTGACCAAATGGTACAATAAATAAGTTATTATCGTCTATTAGTCTTTTTTCTTGATTCAAAAATATGTCCAATTGTAATTTTCTACTGTTAGGCAAAGGTAAACCATATTTTTGTGTACGGAAACTGTTAATACCTAAATATTTCAAAATACAATATTAAAATAAACAGTAAGGAAAATATTCCTTGTTACAATTTAAAATGTACCATCAGAGTAGTTTGCGTTCATCAAACGGAAATACGGAGTTTGTGCTGCTCCGTATGTAGGTATAGCTAAATTATTGCAAGAACCATTATAACTCCTATATTTCTCATTCGGATTACATTGGACTACTGGAGCACATAATTTTAAGTATGTTTCATTGTAAGTGGCTACACTGCGTATGTGTAATGGATTAGATGATGTACTCAATGGTATCTATAGACAGTCCATTAATGTAATTATAAAAAAAGATTATAACTAAATATAGAAATGCAGTAAATACAATAAATCAGTTACTTTTAAAATAGCATCATCATTTTTTGTACCGTGATAAAATGAAATGAAAAGAATAATGAAAGCAATTATCAAAAGTATACATATCAACCACAATATTTTCCACAAATACACTTTTTTTCTCTGCGTTTTTTCGCCCATTAGGTATCTATATAATAAATAAAAAAAATTAGATTTTGTATTGAATCATAAAAATCAAATTGTTTTTTTTTAGTTTTTTTTGATTTTACAAATCTTGATAATAACATTCGGGTTGGGTTGTTTTCAGATACATTTTATTCTACATCTGTCTGTTTTTATGGTACCGTTTCAAAAAGTTCGTTCTTATATCATAACTGCAATATCACACTATTTCGAGATTTTCTCTTTCGAAATTCATACTAAATGTAATATTGGCAGTTATTTTAAGTGTTAAAAATCATTGTTTCCTTGTATTAATGACTGTTAAAAAACTTATTTCCAAACAAAATTGTGTATTCATATCTTTTACCTGAATTTATTCGAAAAAGCTAGATATACGGTTTAATACATTTTTTTTTAAATGTAATATGCACCTAGGAAAGTTTTACTATGCCGTTTTCTTTTTGTTGTTTGTGTATTAGTACTACTCTATTATTAATCAGATTTTACTCAGCAATACGTTTAAAGATCAAAAATTGTATCTAGTTGAAGTTATCACTAGCTTAGTTTTAACAAATTCCCCTCTTTCTTCATAACAAAGGGGAATATCTTAAAAAAATAGAGTAACTGCAAATGTTGTTATAAAATAATTGATATTTTAATAAAAGGCAATTACAATCTAATAGCGTTATTTTTTTCTAAAAATATTTAAAGAAATATAATATTATTAATACTAAAACAGAAGTTTGTATGACTTCATCAAATAGAATTTATTAAACTTATATAAGAGTTCATTTTGTACTCCTAATTTATGGTTAATATATTAACTAATATTAAATATTAAATTAGTGACCAATTGTAACATCACAAATCCGAAGGTGTACCATTTTTGATTTTTTTTATTGTTTGCTCATCTGATATTTTTTTTTATTTTGTAAGAGAATGCGCGATGGAAATTGTTTTGAGACAAATGTGTCAAGAACTAATTTTTTCTGCTAATGATTTCTAAATAAATCAAACAAAGAAAATAAATACAATTAAAATCAAATTGTTTACCGGTTTTCTCCTTCCCAAAAGACTGGCCGTTATCGGTTTGAAATTATTGTAATATGATATAGTTATTTTTGTTGAAATTTCTGATGAGAAATTTTTTTTGAAAACAGACATACAATTTTGTAAAACGAAAAAGTTATTAATTTTATCTTTGGCTTCACCAATTACAGCAAATTATTAAAATTCAATTTTCAATAATTTTTTTATTGTCGTTATATAAATAATTTAAATTGTAAATCTCTTTCAATTTTTTTAAGCAACTAATTACCTAACAAAAATACATTAATTAAAGTGCATTGCTACTAATTAAGAAATGTATTCTAGTCATTTGTGATTCGAACTAACTTAACTTAATTTAAAATTGTTTTAGCTACCAAAATTTTATTTACTTAAGTTTAGTTGTTATTGCTGTGTTATTAGCTTTGATTCAAATCTGAGATGGTATTAATTTTACTATGATGTGTTTATTAATATAATTTATTTTTTGTGTGTCTGTTAACCCTTATCCTCAACTTTCATTGAACCGATTTTGATGAACAATACGTCAAAAGATCACAAATTGTATCTAGTCGAAAAAATTACCATCAAAAATTGAAAAAATTCCACTGCTCCCCGTAAATGGGTGAAATTTCCAAAAAATTATATTTTAAAAATCGGTAATTTTTGACAATTTTTCAACTTTTCTTACTTAAAATTGCCATAACTTTTTTGAAAAATGCATGAACAGAAATTATTTTTATTGTAATTATAAAAGTTTTATTACATTTTCGAAACCTAAGTTGAAAAATTAAAATTTTTGTGCAGAAGTTGCTATTCACCCTTTATAGGCAGGTAATGGGTGGGTCAAATTTTCAAAAAAAATTTAATCAAATAAAAAGGAACTACCTAGGGTTTTAATTAAAAAAAAAATGATTTTGATTCGTTCAATTTTCAAAAAGTTAAGGCAATTTTTAGAAAAAAAAGTGAAAAAATGTCGAAATTTACCGATATTAAAAATCGTAATTTTCACTATTTACGGGGAACGAGAACAAAATTTTCAATTATTGATGGTAATGTCTTCAACTAGATACGATTTTTGATCTTATGACGTATCGTAGAGAAAAATCGGTCCAGTAAGAGCTTTGAAAAAGTAGTGACTGACATAAAAAAATAAATAAATAAAATAAACACATGATGGTAAAATTAACTTTAAAAATTAAAATCGACTTCGCATCGAAGCTTAAAGTTATTATTTGGTTTTCGATAATAACATGTATTTATGATATGTTAGTCGACATTTTGATAAATTTTGCTCCACAAGAAAACTTCTTGTGGAGCAAAATTTGACGCCCGCGCAGTTGTCCCGTTAATGTTATCACCTATTTTTAAAGTGTTTATTACGTATAGATACACAATGTATAAAAAGAAATATTTTTTATTAATAAAAAGGGATTCAAAACAAATAACAGATTTTTTTTCAAAAAAATCTAAAATATGTGTTAATAAAAGTTATGAGCAAAATACCTTATTCATGAAAATTTTTTGTGCCCCCTAATACATTGCTAATACTTATAAATTTATAATTTTTCAATTAAATTTATTTGATGTGAATTTAAAAGAATGCATTGCATTTAAATTATTATAATTATTAATACAATAAATATAGATAATATTTATTATTTATATTAATTATTTATTCTTATTTTTTTTTTATTTTTATTAATAATAAAATAAATAAATTGTCAATAATAAATGATTAAATATAATTTATTATATTATATATAAATAAACTCCCTGTGGAAAAGGGATAGGATTACTTTCACGGCACCTCTGTCAGTTGTAAGAGGCAACTAATAAGGTGACTTCAGGCTTCACCAACAGCCGGTGAACATTTTTATCAAAAAGGTATGAGGGTTCCTGGACAAAACATATGCGGATTGTTCCATCTCAGATGTACACGGGCACAACAGGCGAAAGGAAATAAATTGTTAGAAACCGAGAAGACAATAAAGTGTTTGATACCAGTCGGACAACATGTGCGGTAGCTGTATCACCATTTATTATTTATAGTACAGGCTTACACAACGTTTGTAGTGTCAAAGGATGAAGGAATATTATCACTCATATCTAGACTGAGCTTGTGTATAAGGGAGAAAGATAGATATAAAGTAAGAATTGGTACGTGGGATGTTGGATTATTAATTGGTAAAAATAGAGAATTAGTAGAAATATTTAAGAGGAGAAAAGTTAATATTTGCTGTGTGCAGGAATATATAATATAAATAAATGTAATAGTTATAAATTTAATTAATAATAAATATTAATATAAATAAAAATAAATATTATCTATAAACAGGGTTTTTAGTAACTAAGGAAACGGGTCAATTGTTATAAATAATGAGAACAATAGAAATCCGTCTCCTTACTTACTGAACATTCTATATACTTTTATTAATAGATGATAAAATAAGTAATAAAGTATATTTTGTATTATAACTTAGCACTGCATTTTTAAAAATAAAAGTAATGTTATTTTAAATGTAACAAATGATTGTACATAAAAAAATTTTAAAATACTACAATAGATGCAATTTTACACGATATCATCATAACGTTGAATCAAAAACTTATATTAGTTATATCAGTTAATAATTTTAATTAATTTAAATTGAAAATGAAGTTTTTAGTTATATTTTTTTTTTTTTATTCCAATAGAAACCTAATATTCTAGCAGTTGAATGACTCTGAAAGAAGTTTCACTTCATCCGGGCACACTCGTAACACGTACTGTTTTTTTCTTCCTCGTTTGCTACAAAACTGATAAATTGTTATCTTTGTTAAAGTAAAATCATGTTATTCTAATATAATACTTACATATAATTAATTATTTCTTATTTACATTAATTTTGGAGTAAATGATAGATTTTCAATAAACATCAGAAGTTTATTAATATAGTAATTAACTTTCTTTTTTATATTATTTATGTTGTTAAAGTAACATTTTTTCTATTTCAATATAAACCAGATGAAAAGTTAAATATAAAAAAAAAATATAATTAAAATCTTAATTTTAACTAACATAAAAGTTTATCTTAGTCAAAAGAAAGTTCTATGAACTTTATTTAATATTATACATTATTATAACACTTATATGTATCATTTCACCATTGTAGAATAATGTAAAAAATAGCTTAATCGTTAAATCTTTAATAAGATAATCATTGAATATTATCATACGACATATATTAAATTTCTCAAACTATGAACTGTGTGAACTAAGCAATGGTTGTAAAAGGTTTATAATGTTACTTATATTTATCTAACAAAGTTTTTAATTTATTTAATTTTAACCTGATAGTATTTAAATACGCTATTATTAAATGGCATGACATAGCAAAATTACATAACAGTATTATCACTTTGAATAATACCTTGAATAACATAAGGCCACTCGTAATATAAAAGATTGGAACTTGAACGTACACATAGATTTTATATTATGAATTGAAATTAAATTCTCAGTTACGTGCATCATTTAATTTGCATAATATGAACTAGTGATATATTCGATATATTTATACAAGAAGAGTTATATAACATTTGTACTAATTGTTTGTACTGAATAGTTTGAATACAATAAATTTTTATACATAAAATACCCAATTGTTTGGGTATTTTATGTATAAAAGTATAAATTAAAAGTATAAAACAATTGTTTTGTAATTTTCCTATTTGTTGAAAAATAGTTTTTTTTTTTTTTTTTTTTGAGAAAATAATTAAATATTATGTTATTGAATTGAATAATGATTAAATTAAATAAACTTTGTCATTATCATGATATTTCGAGTAAAAAATCTGGATAAACAGTTATTGATAATATTGCTCGTTAAAACTTGTTCAATACTAACTGTACTTTTATTCTATAAATGAGGTAAGAGTACACTTTTATTTTAGTTCGTTACTCATTAAATATAGTTCAAATCTCACTATCAATACTTAATTTGTATTTTTTGATAGTGTTTCTTCTGGTTAAATAAATAAAAATTATTTATAACTACCTCATAATACAAGACATGTGATAGAAAAAAAATACGCACTTTTACCCCCAGTTACGTGAACTTTTCAAAACTTATTGATTCGACACATTTTATTCACGTTATATAGTGGTAAAAATCAATAAAATAATTAATTATCACAATCGTGTTCAGACCATTTTCGAAAGTGGTGTCCAAGGGGCTCAACGGGAAAACTGTTGGTTACCGGATAGGTGATCGTACGGGACTTCAACAGTTACACATTGGACCCTTACTTGTTCAATCAATCATAATGAAATTGCATCAGTTCGATAACCGGTGTAAAAATCCTGTCAAATCAATAAGGTAAAGTCTACCTCAAATAGTTGGGATAAAAGGCTAAGGAGATGATCCCAATCAGAAATTTCTGTTATGTGCCAGCACTGATAACAGGCGCAGTACTGACACCTGACCTTTGGCTAACCCGTACTAGCGAAACAAAGCTGTAACAGACGAACGGTTGATCGAAAAAAAAAATTATAAGCGCAAAGTTGTTTGTATTTTTATTTTAAATCATAATAACAAGCTCGAAATAGAGGTTACCATTTAAGAAAATTCAAGTTAATGTTATTTAACCTTGAAGGGATGAAAAAAATTATGTTTTTACTACATATTATTGTAGAGTTTCTTGAATCAAACACAATATTTTCCTTACCAAAAATTTCAAATTTTCAATAGTTATCAAGAAAATGAGTGTCTTATCCCTAATTAATCATCTTGTTTAAATAAACTCCAATAATATATAATTTGAACAAAAACTAGTTTTTGTAAAAAATGTAATTATGTTACTGGACCTATACGAGGGTCCATGAAATTATTATAATAATCCAAAAGATATGGCAGCACTATTACCAATCTATCTAATATACTAGCAGTTTTAACTAATACTGATTATACCTGGAACTTATGTCAGTACTTGTAAAGCATTATCATCCCAGACATATGAGGCATCATTGACCAGTCTAGTGCAGTACTGCGCCTGTTGTTAATTTCTGATTGGGATGTTGGTGACATTTTAAGAAAAATAATTACAGTTACTCTATCTGACCACCTCCTCCAGTTTACTTTATTATAATAATTTTTGTAAGTTTCACAATTAGAGCCTGAAGACACGCCTATGTTTACAATTATTACTTTAATTATATAATAGAAGAGCAAAAAATATAATCGTATAAATGCAGTTTAGCTCTCATGATTTTTTTTTCAACTTATACGTTTTATTTAAACTGATTACGAATTTGCAAAATTAAAATATAGGTCAAAAGAGGTTAAAAAGTTATAGCACCCTATAGTTAGTATTTAACGCTATTATGATCTACGCGACAATTAACATTCTTCCTAATGTAGTTTTTGTCAACGAAGGTAAAATGCTCCTATTAATATAACTAGGAAGTAATTTTAGAAATTTTAAACTTTTACTCCTCTTTTTTTAAACATGTCTTCTTTACCCGAAAAAAATCCCGTTTTTCTTTGTAGTTGAATATAGTTCAGGGTTTTTAGCTCTTAAGTGGAGAAATAAAATTATATAACTAGAAATTATTGTAGAGTATTTTTATAAACATTAAAATTTTTCAATAGTTTCTAAGACAATGGTCTAAAAAAAAAAAATGAAATTCGTGTGGGAGCTTAACCGCATAATATACCGATAGAATATTCTGGGAAATTACATTTTTTATTGCCGATAAATAAATATTTTAAGATTCTGTATAGTACACAAGCCAAATAAAAGTTAAATAATAATAATTTAATATTTCTTATTGTGCTAATGAAATAATAACTTAATTTTAAAAGTAAAAAATAAATTAAAATTCCATATAAAAGTAAAATACAACCAATAGCCTGGGATCCTGCGATTCGATAATAATAGAAAACAATAAAGTACTTACTTTGTTTCATCTAATTTTAGTATATTATTCATTTTGATTTTACCTATCAATACTACGTTTATCTATAATACACTAAGAAAACAGTTGATATTTCTATTAAATAACAAGAATATTACTTTATTAAACAAATATAAAGGTACGAAGAGTTGGCAGATATATTTAAATTGAATACCGACATATCTTATAACTAAAAAGCATTGGTAAACTGCCAAAAATAGTGGGGATACTAAAAGAACCAGTTCCTTTGTAGTCGATAAACATTATACATTTACTTTATATTTTAAAACTTGTAACATACAACCAGGTAGTTTTAAATATAGAAAAAGGATATAATAAGATAATTAAAAAACCCACCATTACTCACTATATTTAAATGCTATTTATTTTTATTTTTTTTATTCTATCAATATTCAGGTTCTTTTTAATTATTTTTCTTTTTTTTTTTTTAAAAAATTATAAAAATAATAATACTAAGTTATTATTATTAATTTTTAACACTTTTTTTACCAAAGAAATTATGTCGAATCGATAACACGTTTCAAACAAATAGTAATTAATCTAAATATCACTAAGAATATCACTTTCATAATATTTATAATTTATAATATATTTAATTATACTACAAATATAATAAAGATATAACTGTTATAATTAATATTTTATAAATTACTGCAAATATCAAGTTTAATGTAAGAAAAAATTATCTCTAACGGTAGATTTTAAGGATAACTTACATAAATTAAATAGAACCTATTATTTTTTTTTTAATATTTAATGAAAAATAGGCCAAACAAAATATTGATTGGTCAATAACCAGATTAATTTTATTACTTTGTGAGATATTAGCATTTAAAGATTTAAAAAAACCCAGCACAAGAAGGTCACGGCACAGTTGGCATAGTTGGATTAAGTATAATGATATCTGACAGTTATTAAAATCATTTCATAAAAAATGCTTCAATGCAATTCTTTAGATAGTGTTTAATTTAAAAAAATTAGTGGATTATTCCAAAAACTACATGATTTGATATTTCCTTATTAATATATTGATTAAGATAAAGTATGTCGAAGGAAACAGGGATATAAATATTTTTTCTCATAAAAAAATTGTGTTGATCCATACACTTTTAAATAAGTTATAGTTTTATAAAATTAAAAATTAAAAATGTAAAAAATAAAATCTAGAATTTTCACCGTGAAGACAAAATAAAGTCCGAAATTTTTTAGATTTGATGCGAAGCTGAGAAGGTATTGGATTTACTATGATGTGTTTTTTTTTTGTGTCTGTTACCACTTTTTCTCAGCTCTCACCAAACCAATTTCTTTCAACGATACTTCAAAAGATTACAAATAGTATCTAGTTAAAGACATTACCCTTAAAAATTGAAACAATTTCCCTCGTTCTCAGTAAATGGGGGAAACCTCCAAAAAAATTACAAATTTAAAATTCGCTAATTTTCGAAATTTTTTAAATTTTTTTTACTAAAAACTTCCGTAACTTTTTCAAAAATGAACATATCAATATAATTTTTTTTTATGGATGTTTGATGTCTTTACCTATCATTTGGTATATTTTTTTTATTAATCTGACACTTAACCTGCCCACAGGGGGATATTCAAAATGAGACAACTTTTTTACAAAAAATTAACTTTTTCAACTTAACTTTTGAAAATGTTCCGGAAAGTCTGCCACTTATCTATATATATGTTAAATTAAAGTTAATGTAATGTACTTTATTATGGAAAAAAAAATTTGACCTTTGGACTTGACTTTGTGGTGAAAATGGCTACCGAATGCTATTTTTGTGTGAAAATTCTCGATTTTATTTTTTACATTTTTAATTTTATAATGCTATAACTTATTGAAAAATGTATGGATCAACACAATTTTTTTGTGAGAAATAATATTTTTTAATAATCCCTTTTTAATTCGACATACTTTATCTTAATCAGGATATTAATAAGGAACTAGCAGATCATGTAGCTTTTGGAATAATACACCAATTTTTTAAAATTAAACACTATCTAAAGATTTGCATCGAAGCGTTTTTTTTTTTTATAGTGATATTAATCACTTTACAGATACCGCGACTCCCCTGTGCTGGGTTTTTTTTTTATTGCTGCAACTATGGCGCATTTTTGAAAATAATAATACTATAGTTTTAATAAGATACGTTTTGTGATCTTTTAACCTATCGTTGAGATTAATCAATCCAGTAGTAATGGAAGTAATAACGTACGCGTACACAAAAAAAAATTTTAAAATTTTAAAATTTAAAAATAATTAATATTTTTAATAAAATGTAAAAAAATTAATTATTGAGATATAGCTATAGACCTAACGTATAACTATTATTTAAAAAAAAAATCAACTAAAAATATTAACTGGATCAAAAGTTATTTAAGTTGTCAGTGAGTGATGGGCCACC
>NW_026099572.1:50278502-50288178 GCF_025091365.1 Daktulosphaira vitifoliae | reverse complement strand
CACATTGTTATGAGTTTATAAATACACTAACTGACAATACAGAAAGTATATCTATTGATAATCATAATTGATAATAAACAATCCGTGACTGAGACAGCAATATCATAAAAATCCAATTAGCTACCTGTATTTACAATCCCATGTGTTTTATACATGTATATTAACTCAATATTTTGAAACTTCAAATGTTTATATCTAATAATCTAAATAAGTTATATTAAAAATTAAAATGCCATTTACTATTAAATTAAAAACTCAAACATTTTATTAAATTAAAAATATGTGTTACCATTTAAAAAAACAAAGTTGACCCCCCTCCAAGGCATAAGGGATGAACTTAAAAAGTNCATTTAAAAAAACAAAGTTGACCCCCCTCCAAGGCATAAGGAATGAACTTAAAAAGTATTACATAGTTAAAAATTCAAGAATAATGTGTAACTAAAGATAATGAAAAAAAAAATGTTTAAATTATTATTATTCTGCAAGTAATTGAGTGGGTTATGATAAAAAAATTAACCCTGTATATAATGTTATTTATTATTATTTTAATATTGAATCTAACTATTTGTTTTATGCTACTTCGTCAGCTATTAGTATTTAGGGGCCCCACTACCCCTTAAATTTTAAGATATTCGTTTAAGTATCTTTAATATATGTAGTTATTAGTTATTTAATTATTGTCTACTCTCATAATTTATTGGATGTGCGGCTATCCATCATCCTCTCAAGTAACCCCTCTCAATCGCATCAATAATAGTGATTTAAACAGGCTTTAGGTAAGACTGCATTCTAGTGCGGTACACAACTAACCGTCCTACGGTTTCGCTGCCTCGTACGAAACAGCAGAACGAGAAAAATTTTTCAATTTTTGAGTGTAATGTCTTCTACTAGATACTAGAACGATTTGTGATCTTTTGACGTATTCAAAATCGGTCCAGTGAGATCTGATAATAAGTGGTAACAGACACAAAAAAACAATTAATAGTAAAATTAATACCTCTGAACTTCCCATCGAAGCTATAAAACATCTTACAGAAATATGGCACACAGCACCAAACTACAGTTCCGTATACCCTAGAACAAAATGGTAAAATTAAACATGACAACAGAATTATGAGTGAAAGGAGCAAGAACGATAATTCATGCAAAAAAATTGGATTTTTTATTTCAAACAGAGAATATAAACAAAGTCATACATATTCTAAATTTAACAGCTATGAGTTCTGTTAACAATAAAATACTTATGGTTTTGGTACTTTTTCTAACTTCCAGTAAAATAGTTCATCTACATCGAATTGTTTTTAGTAAGTATTGTAAAAAGTATTACAAAAATATTACAAGATAACATTTAACACCTTAATTAAAATAAAACATTTTTTCCATGCTTTGAAAAAATCTGATAAAAAAACAGTATAATATCAGTATTATCTATTATCCAAGTATTTGTTAATGAGGTTTAATATTTAAATTTTCCTAAACTATACTCTTTTCTTTTATATTTCTATTATACATTTATAATATTTAATTTTGATAAAATTTCAAAATAACTTATTAAGAATAGTAAATAGTTATTTTGACGGAAAAGATACAAAATTAAAATGATAATTAATTGATATTAAACCATTGTTCAGATTTTTTATCATTTCCATAAATACAATACTAATATTTGCCCAGTTGATTTTTTTTAAACTATGTAGTTTATTGCTACTACAATGGCGGCAATAATCTGTTATAATGGCCCTTTAATTATTTTTCATGGTAGTTATCAAAAACAATTTTTCATGTTAGTTATATAAATGAGAGATAACAATAACATATTGTCGCTATCAATTTAGATTATTACTGTCACTGGTATTATAATGCTAAATAAATAATGAATAATTTTTTCTTGACATCCAAATCTTTAAATAATGTGTAAAACGCAAACGGTTGATCGGATAAAAAAAGTTGTAAGAACAAAGTTGTATGTACATTTTTATTCTATCGTATTACAAAGTTAAAAATAGGTTTTCCCATTAAAGAAAACTATAAATAAGAATTTTTATCCCTGGAGAGATGAAAAAAAATAACTTAACTTCAAATTATTTTAGAGCTTCATGAAATTATTATTTAATTTCTTTACAAAAATTTCAAATTCTCAATAGTTTCTGAGAAAATGAGGGTTTTACCAGATTTTGATCACCCTGTTTAGTACGAAACTCATGATTGAAATATAAAAAAAATTTAAATCGCTTAATACCTTTAGATGATTTGATATGGATTGAACAAATTTAAATGTGGTTTAAAATCACTTGACTAAACATTTTCATAATTATATCATTTTTTATTTTATGAACAAGTTAAATATAAATGTTCTATTTATAATAATAAGGTTGACATTCATATAAGGTATGAAAGATGAATTACAAAACACTTGGTTATTCTATAAATCCCGTATCTCTGTTTTCTCTTAAGAGGGACTTTTAAAATGTATCATAGATTAGACTTTAGTAGTTAAAAATTTCTGTAGAGTAGTTATATTACCACTTTAAAATGGAAAAATGTCAAAATTCTCATTTTTGTTACTGACTGACTCATTAAAATTGTAAGACGCTTTTCGTAAAGCTAAAAATAAGATATTTAAGACAAAGTCATATAGTTTAAGTAAAGTGAAAAATCTAAAAATTATTATATCGGTCCAGTGAGAGCTGAGTCTATGTGGTAACAGACACAAAAAATAATATTCAGGGAGTTTGCGTTTTTTATTGTCGATAAATAAATATTTTAAGACTCTATATAGTACACAAACCAAATAAAAGATAAATAATAATAATTTTTAGCTTTGATGCGAAGCTGAGAAGGTATAAATTTTACTACGATATGTTTTTTTTTAATTTTTTTTTTTTTGTATCTGTGAACGCTCAATCTCAGCTCTCGCTGGACCGATTTTGATGAACAATGCGTCAAAAGACCCCAAATTGTATCTAGACGAAGACATTACCCTCAAAAATTCAAAAAAATTCCCTTGCTCCCCGTAAACGGGGTAAATCCCCCAAAAAATTACAAATTTAAAAATCGCTAATTTTGGACATTTTTTCACTTTTTTTTATTTAAAACTGCCATAACTTTTAAAAATTTTCCGGAAAGACTGACACTTTTATACCTTAAATTGAAACTTATGTAACATACTTTAATTTGAAAAAAAAAATTTGACCTCTGGACTTGTCTTCATGGTGAAAATGTCTACCGTATGCAAAAATATGGTATTATTATGAAAAAATTCTAGATATTATATTTTACACTTTTTAACATTATGTTGCTATAACGTTTTAAAAAATACATGAATCAATTCTATTCTTTAATGATAAAAACTATAAATATACCTCTTACATTCGACATACTTTTTTTTTAAATCGGACCATTTACACAGGTGTGTGCAAACAGTTAAAAATGCGTATAGAAAGTAGAACTTTTTCAACTTAACTTTAGAAAATGTTCCGGAAAGTCTGACACTTTTATATACAGAGTGGCCCACCACTCACTGACAACTTAAATAACTTTTGATCCAGTTAATATTTTTAGTTGATTTTTTTTTTAAATAATAGTTATACGTTAGGTCTATAGCTATATCTCAATAATTAATTTTTTTACATTTTATTAAAAATATTAATTATTTTTAAATTTTAAATAAAATGTAAAAAAAAAATCTAAGATAGCTATTTTGTAGAGTAGAATTTAAGAAAAATTTTAGTAAAAAAATATCTTATTAATATTCAGTAGTAAATATTCTGTAGCGTTTTGAAGTTTGTAAAAATTTGAATTTTCATGTACTATTTTACGGTTATAAACATTGAAATACGTATTGAGAAAAGGACAGAAGAAAACGCTATCTTTTCATGATTACTGTGTATACATATGATGATAGTGTGTATACATTACAAACTTGGCATTAATACCATGATAAGAAATTAGATAAGGCAATTATTACTTATCACTCTCATTCAAAAGTATATTGAAAAGATAGCGTTTTCTTCTGTCCTTTTCTCAATACGTATTTCAATGTTTAATACCGTAAAATAGTACATAAAAATTCAAATTTTCACAAACTTTAAAACGCTACAGAATATTTACTACTGAATATTAATAAGATATTTTTTTACTAAAATTTTTATTAAATTTTACTCTACAAAATAGCTATCTTAGATTTTTTTTTTACATTTTATTTAAAATTTAAAAATAATTAATATTATTAAATAATTAATAGAACCCAAATATTAGGTAAAAATTACATTTTAAATAGAAATTTTGCACGGATTATTTTTAAAATATCAAAATTCAAAATGAATAAAAATTAGAAAAATTTTTTTTTTATTTTAATTATTTTTTTACTCTTTTTTCGCAATTAGTGATCTTACCATCATCGCGACTATTACTCATATTGTCTAAGACACTAACTTAAATTAGCTACCACCGAGATAGTGTTTGTGCATGTGTCGTCGACAGTTCTCTGTTGAATTAGTATTATTTCTAGGTATCGAGCAGGTTATATTGCTTATTATATAAATAGTATATAAAAATATAATATTCAGAGAAGTTATGTTTGTAATTGCCATTTATACATAAATATTTCATGACTACACAGTATACAAGTATATAGGTCAACAATACTTATTAACACTCTTATATAAGTTTCACCTGCATGTATGTTTGTAAGTTTGTAACCTCCTCGCGCCACATGGATCTTGCGTACCCGTCATCTATGTCCTTGAGACTAGACTGTCTCAACGCATTCACCACACGACGACAACCACAGACCCACGACAACACTAATTCTGTATAATTTTATTTTTTGTTTTCGTACCCGAACATGCGCACGTATCATCAATATTATATATATATATACAAATTTTTATCGTTTATTATTAGGATATAAATATTTAAAGATTCAATTTTTTTTATTTAATATACATGTATAATATGTAAAGGATTACAAATACAGGTAGCTAATTGATTTTTTATGACGATATTCGCGGTTATATAGCCTTTATTATCAATGGTAATAAGACACATTTTTGTGAGTTTATAAACACGCTAACTTACAATAAAGAAATTATATCTATTGATAGTCATAATTGACAATAAACACTCCGTGACTGTCACAGCGATGTCATAAAAAACTAAAAAGTGAAATATAAATATAATTTTAAAAAAACTGAAAAACATGTTTTTATAGCATATCGAACTAAAAAGTTAAAAATAATTTTTAAAATAAGCTTAAAACAATCATGAACGAAAAAAATTAGTATTATTGTTAAAAAAAAACATGGGGGCGTTGTGCCATATTTTTCGTTTATTGAGCGCCCGACGATTTTTTTTCACTATAATACTAGCATTTTTTGTTCATTATTGTTTTAAGCTTATTTTAAAAGCTATTTTATACGTTTTAGTTCGATATACTTTAAAGAGTGTTTTTCAGTTTTTTAAACTATATTTATTTTTCATTTCTTATAATAGCATTGAAATAATTTAATTTGACAAGCAACAGATATGTTTAAGTTCCATATAAAAAAAAGCACTTACTTTGTTTCGTCCAAAATTGGTGTATTAATCATTTTAACTTTACTAATAGACCTATCGATACAATATTTATCTAAGACACATACGGAAAAACTATTAATATTTAAAAACAATAATGTTACTTTTTTCAAAAAAATAGAGTAAGAGGTACTAAGAAGTACTATTATAAAATAGGTACTAAGTGTTGGTAGATATGATTATACTTAAAGATTTCTACATTTCTCTGAACTAAATGTTATTAAAACATTCTTAAAAATCTGACAAAAAAAAAACCGGAAATTATAAGTAACACTACCATACTTAATTATTTAACTATTCAGATTTTAGGACTAAAAAGTGTTAATGAATTTACCTAATTCTAGTTTAATATCAATAAACGGTAGCACAGTGGAGTCGTGAAACAGTATGAGAGTGGCATAGTTGGGACAAATATAAATGATATTTGACAGCGAGTAAAATCACTATCATATGAAACGCTTCGATGCAAATCTGTTTAATTTTAAGAAATTGTTCGATTTCCAAAAGCACAATTAAAACCTATTTTTTATTCTACTACGTCTACCACTTGTACATAAAAAATAGGTTGTCAGTTCAAATTTTTTTTTTTTTGAATTTCTAGTACATAAAATAAACATTATTTTAATATATATTTCAAACACGCAGGTTTTCAAAAACTAAGTTGAAAAAGTTCTACTTTTTATAAAAATTTTCTAAACTTTGAAGAGTCAAAATTTTCAAAATAAGTATAAATTTATATTTAATGTAAGTTAGATTCATGTTAATTTTATATTTATTGGTGGACTTATTGCTATTGCAAACCCTTAAAGGTATTTTAAAATAAATAAAACTAGAACACAAAAATAGCATGTTTATTAACTACGGCAGCCATTGGATAAAGAAGGTCGTCGACACAATTTTTTTGTTTAATTTATAGTACGTAACATAAGCTTCAATTNATATGTCGTCGACACAATTTTTTTGTTTAATTTATAGTACGTAACATAAGCTTCAATTTGAAATATGCCTTAAATAATTTTAAGCACCAAATTAGCATAAATTATTTTACACGAAAATAACATTTTTGTTCACTTTTGTCGATCATTTGCACATAGAAGATAGGTCGTCGGGAAATTTTTTTTTTTATCTTTATAATTTGTATTGTTCATTTTTCAATAAGTTATGACAATTTTTAGAAAAAAAGTTTAAAAAATGTCGAAATTTACCGATTATAAGTATTGTTATATTTTGGGGAATTATCACTAAAATCCAATAAAAAATAGCTTAACCCGTTCTTTAAATTAGTAAAAATCTGTAGATAGGGTTTAATTTTAAGAAATTGGTAGATTATTTAAAAGCAAAATTCTAACTCAAACAGAAATATCAAATCTGCAATAGGAATTTCAAAATAAATTTTATTTCTTATAAAAAAATTGTATTAATTCATACATTGTTCAAAAAGTTATAGCATTGTAAAGTTAAAAGTGTAATATATAAAATCGAGAATTTTAACATAAAAATAGCGTACGGTAGCTATTTTCACCGTGAAGACAAAATAAAGTCCGAAATTTTTTTTTCCGTAATAAAGTATATTATATTAGCTTTAATTTAAGGTATTAATATAAGGTAAAGTGTCAGTATTTCCGGATCACTGTCAAAAGTTAAGTTGAAAAAGTTGTCATTTTGAATCCCCCCCTGTAGACAGGTAATGAAATTACGAATATTCAAACTAATTTGTAATATAAATATTATGTAATATTATATTTGACTTCTTATTTCAGTATCACCTTTCTTCAGTAACTCAGCTACTATATTGTTTTCCCTGGTTGCATTATTATACTTAAGCTTATTGATTACTTTGTGTATGTTTCTTATTTATAGTAATATTCAGTTTACTAATTTTTACCTAAAATTATACACTAAGTTTATTTATATAAAGTTTTAAATCACTATGCACAATACAGCTATAACATTGTTATAAATAAATATTTTTGGATATCGATGGTCTAATGATATTTATGCTATTGTACTTTTGTGGCTTCCCAATATGGGTGAAATCATTAAAACTTTTAGAAGTGTAAAAATATTAAAAAAATGTTGTTAATTATAATATTTATTTGAATTTAAAATTATATAAATAAACTCATAGTATGTATCTGCAAGACTTTTTTCTATAAATTATATGTGAAATATTTATAAATAAGATAATTACATAGAGTGTTTACTCTCTTATATAAATATTTCACTTGACCTAAAATATAAACATAAATATGTTAAAATAAAAATGTATAATAAGACTAATAACGCTTATTTTTTACACCAAAATAATATATTTTGTTATTTTGGTATGAACATTTTTTTGTTATACTTCGGGGACCGTTTACATATAAAACACAAGTTGTCAAAACAAATTTTTTTTTAACTTATAGTATGTAATATAAACTTTGATTTAAGATTAAAAAGGTAAATTGAAAATGTTTTACTTATCATGCAAAAGTAGCAATTTTGAATTCCTTTTTTGTAAGCAGGTAAAGGGTCAGATTTCTAAAAATACATCTAATGAACGGAGAATATTTAAGGTCTTTATAAAAAGAAGGTACTTTAATTCATCTATTTTTAAAAGTTATAAAAGTTTTAAGTAAAAATAACAGCAATAAAAATGATGATTACTAATACATATGATTTTCTAAATTTTTTGTATGAAATATGATCAATAATATGTGATTTAAAATTGTGGTAATTACTGAAAAGTATTTTTTACATTATCATAGACTATTCGGAATTTTTAATATAATCTTTATTGCTTATACCAAAATTAAGGTTGAAGAACCTCACAAACGCCGCGAGATCTTATAATGCTAAATTGTCAGTAATACGGTCACACACATTCTTACTGTTATTATAATCTGAGATGGGTTCGCTGCTGTCAAAACCACTACTCAAAATTATTCACCAAACCAACTGACACGCCACCAGCATATGCTCTGTAATAAGGCCAACATCTCGCTAAATATAGATGCTGCCAAGCTCACAAACAATGTTAGCGAAACCGTCAATATACCTTAAAACAACCCCCAAAAAATGTAATCCAATCAAATCAACAAGCCGACCTACTGACAACTGATTTATCTCCTACTTCTAATAACCGACTTAATTACTCATATGCTTAAGCTATATCCAGCCTCAAACATAATACCCACCCTATTTCTAATAAACAATCCGAAAATCTCTGTGCAACAATTAATAATTTCTTATCTGATTTCAGAGCTATAATAAATCATTTAATAACTCTTCTTATATCAATACTTACACATCATATGATAATCAATATGCTAAATAATATTACATCTAATTCTATTGTTATACTTCTTTGGAATCCTAAACCATATAAATTATTTAACTGCAGTACTGCATGAAAAAATAGTGCATATTACTTTTATATCTGAATCTTGTATCTTGCTAAATGCTCATGATTAAATATTCTCTAAATAAACTTGCAAGTTGAACTATAAGTTATGGTAACAAATTCATTTTTTAGCTTCGATGCGAAGCTGAGAAGGTATTTTTCATTAAAACTTTCACTTTAAAAGACAATAAAAAATAGGTTCAAAATGATTACCTTTAACATATTAAAAATCAAAATCAGTATTAATTTAATACAATTTTTTTTGTTCTTAATTATTTTTTTTTATATGTAAATACTTATTTTTTAATAATAAGTAATAATATTAAAACTTAGAAGTAATAGAAAAAGTTTAATTGCACATTTGAAAACATCACGAAAAGTTTATTTAGAAAAGTATATTTTTTTTCTGATGAAAGTTCCTTTTGTTTAGTGTATTTATTCATAAGTAACAAAATTTTTTTATTAAAAAGTATTGCATAAATTCCTTTAAATTTGTATACGCATTAAAAGTATATGAATATACAACTCCTTTTTATTTTTATAATATCTCCGTAAAAATTACAATATTATATTATTGAATACCACTTTCATACTCAATTTAATTACTGTAATTATTATGTATTCATATATTATAGTTATAAATCGGGGTAAAATTAAGGGAATAAGTGTTATTGTTGTTTTTGAAATAATCTACCAATTTCATTTTTTTCTATTTAA
>NW_026099572.1:50241596-50278026 GCF_025091365.1 Daktulosphaira vitifoliae | reverse complement strand
TCATGATTAGTAGTTCTTTGATTTTAAAATATAATATATGAATATATACTAATTATAATTATTAAATTTAGTATGAAATTGATATTTAATATTGTAATTTAAACGGAGAAATTATAAAAATAATAAAGAAGTTATATTTTGCTTTACTTTTACGTGTATAAAAATTTAAAGGGCTTGATACAATAATTTTCAATAAAAACTGTTTGTTACTATAAAAAAATGCACTGGACTACAAGGAACTTTCATCAAAAGCAAAAATATACTTTTCTAAATCAAATTTTCGCGTTGTTTTCAAATCTGCAAGTAGACTATTTCTATCACTTCTAATTTTTTATATTATTACTTATATATATTAACTTATATTTATTTTTATATACCATTGTAAATATTAAGTTAAATGTAAAAAAAATTATTCCTTATGATAGATTTTAGGGGTAACTTTCGAAACTTAAATGTGAACCTATTTTTTTATCATCAAATAGAAAATGATGACTTATTATTTAGTATAAAAATTCGACAGGTCTATAATCAATAACATTTTATTACTTTTGAGATATTAGCATTTGAAGAATTAGAAAAGGTGTGTAGGAGGAGATAATTTTTAACGACACTCTATTTTTACCATAAAGCAAAAATAAGAATTTTTTTATGATCGCACACCGCATAACTATAAGTAAATATTATAAAAACTCAAATTTTATTTAAATAAAGTATTATATAATAAAAAAAAAATAGGTAAATAATAATAATTTAACTTTTAAAAGTTACCCCTAAAATCAACCCTTAAAAATAATTTTTTTCCGTGAATCTAGATATTTACAATGGTTTATAAAAGTAAATTGAATTTTAAACTATATATTTTATCAAAAAATTATTATTTAACGAAAAAATAGGTGGATATTATACTTAATAAATCAAACACTATATGTATAGAAAATTGCTTTTTATTGTCAGTTTTCATATTACCATAGTATTCACTTTTACAATATTTGCTCAATTATAAATTTGATACGCATATTTGATTACATTTTTAAATGTTAACTTTATAAGGTTTAAATTAGAAGATAAGAAAAAACAAAAAATTGCATACAATTAAAAACTAAAAATTTAGATATTTTAAATTTACAATTCTTCCTAGATTCTTCGTTCAATCCATGAATCAAGATTAATATTGTATTCGTCTTTGCATAATAATTTGCTATATTTAAATATACTAAAAAAACATTTATAAGTAAAAATAGAATATATTTTGAATTTAGTTTATACTTACTCGTGATCTACGCGTTTGAATGTATCTCTCTGAACGTGATCAACATTGGAAGTAGCACATATTATGTTACTTAAACTTATTTTTTTAATTTCATTTATTTGATCTTGAATAAAAAAGTTCATAATAATAATCATGTTCATTAACAAAATATTGTATAGTATAGTAAAACATACATAAGAACATTAGTAAAAATAAAAAATTTTTTTTCAAAACTTTCATTTTTTTTCGAACTTAGAGGTAATTAATATTTAAAGGAAAAACATAGTTAGATAATATGCGATTACCATTAATTACTGAACTTATGTTGGGTAATATTAATTTACATATTTTACAATAATGTCAAATAAAAAAAAATTATTTTTAATATAAATATTATGTAAATAAAAAACGAACAAATTTTTGTATAAATAAATTGAGCACAATAAATAGCATAAATTTTTATGTATAATTAATTATTTTTGTTCGATGATCAACAGCGATAACAGTGATTGTTATAATACTCTCTATTACTTTATAATTTGATTTTTAATTTTAAACTACAGCATAGTCATTTATTCACTGTTATTTCTATTTTTAAAGTAATCTTCTTTTAGAGGTTAAATTATTACACCCAAAATTGTGAGTAAATATTATTTTTTCGCCACAACATTTTATATCAATTTCAATATAAAATATGCTATCAGATGTTTTTCACCAAAGACTTAAACACTAACTCATAAAGATTATTACTACATTAGTTCAGTCAGTATTAATACCTTTACGTAGTCCCATATTTTTTAATAACTCATCCACGTATTAAGACGTATAATTTCGTTTTATGAACATGTAAAATAAACATGATATTTTAATTAAACCTGTGAATGAATTAAGTTTCTAATAATAAATTGACAGCATCAAACAATTCTCTTGCTAAAAATCTCGCGGCTTTTACTCATTAAGTCAATGACTATACTATGAAATTAAACATTTTATCTCCTTATCACGAACCCTTTAAAACTAAAATTTAAATTATTGAAACCTATATTAAATGATCAAATATAGATTCATCAATATTAATTAATAGTAAATTATTATTTAAGTTGATTGAAAGACAATCTTCTTCTTATTTTTCCTCGCCTTTATCTCAACTACCTTTGTCGGCCTGCCTTATCCTAAACTTCCACTTGAAACGATCTCCCACATCATCTAAACACACATCAGCCGTTCTCATATCATATTCAATAACATCCCTCCAACTCCGAAATTCCACAGCATCCTCTCTTATACCGTCTTAAAAACTCTTTTTCAATTTCCACCACCGGATCCTCGATTTTTCTCCTGTGTTCTTTCTGTTTTTGTATTTTCTTTTCCCACTACACCACAATTTTATTACTATCAGTCTATGTTGTGAAGTTACATTCTCGCATAGTATAATTTTAAAATCTTTTACTCGCTTTACGCTGTCTCTTAAAAAAATAATCAATAAAAATAATAAAACATAAACATAAAATAATCAATCTGTGATCTATTACCCCCCACTCTTATAAGTTATATTATGTTCTTTCCTCTTTCTAAAATAAGTATTAACCACAGCAAGAACATACGATATTGCGAAATCCAGGATTCTTTCTCCAACCTCGCCCATCCCACTAAAACCATATCCTCTTTTATATCCTCTCCACTCATTACCTGCATGTCCATTCATATCTCCATATATCACCGCATCCTTATTGTCAAGTACTCCTTGAATCACCTCATCCATCTCTCACCAAAACACTTCCTTATCTATTTTATTACATCCTTACTTGTATTGCATAGGCACTTATTACATTAAACACTTCTTCCTCGAAAATTAATTGTACGACTGTAATTGAGTCACTTTTCCTAGCTACTTCTACTACTTTACTTTTCATCTCCTCATCCAATATTATCTCTATAACATTCTTAGTTTTAGACTTAACTGAATATATTATTTTATAATCCTCACCTATTTCCCTTGCTTTCTCTCCCTTCCACTTAGTTTCCTGTACACAATAAATGTTAACTTTTCTTCCCTTCAATACTTCTACTAATTTTCGACTTCTACCAATTAATGTTTCAACATTCCAAGTACCGATTCTTACTTTGTATCTATCTTTCTCCCTTATGCACGAGTATGGCCTAGAATAATGTGGTGATGTCCCTAAACCGTTGACATTACAAGCGTTGGGTAGACCTGTACACATAACTACCGTGAAACAACTACCGCACATATTGTCCGGCTGGTATCAAACACTAAATTCCTTAAGCTTTCTCCTTTTTTAACTACTTTATATCCTCTCGCCTATTGTCCCCGCGTACATATGCGATGGTATAATACGCCTAAGTTTTGTTCAGGACTACTCATATTTTTGACAAAAATTTTACGTCAGCTGTCGACCTGATGTAACCGTATAAGTCGCCTCTTATGACTGGCAGAGGGGCTGTGGAAGTATTCTTATCCCTATACCATATGGACTTGATTGACATACTATTATAGATGAAAAAATTTATTACTCTTTAATTTACCGAAAACTCTAGATGACTCAATCAATGATTCTACTGTAATCAATATACGTTTGATTTTCTCAATTTATTTAAAGACTAAAATCATTTATATCACTCGATTGGGCAAACCTACTTCTTCTAATACTGCCTAATCTCGTCCGTTATATATTTCGGATCAAAAAAAATTTGTGAATTATTTTAATGATAATGTAAATTAAAATTAAACTCTAATGAAAAAATCTTCGCTCCTTCTTTAACCGAACCAAGCAACAACAAGGTAACATGTCACATATTCGCTAAACACTCTTCGCAAGGTCTTTTATTTATAACCTTAAAATGTCATATGGATTAACAAACTCAATATCATTTAACCAAAAATTAACTGAAAATGGCCAAGAAATTATTTATTTAATACCTGAAGAAAAACTTCCTGGTTGGCCTGTAACATCATAAAAAAATCGATCTCCGACCTTAGATCTGTAAAAATTATCAGCAATTATACATCTAGCTGTAGGACCTACAATAGCTTCATTTTGAGTTTTTTCTAAAAGCATACCAACTATAAGATCTATGTCATCCACTGTTTGATAATGTGCTTTTAATTTTTCTAAGTGCTAAAAATATTTTAAAATGAAACATGTGTTATTAAGCAATTCAATTTTTTGTCAAAATTATGTGTATTAAAGCTAAGAAAATATTATTTATTAAGAAAAGGTAATAACTACATTTATTCTGGATGTTTAAACATTTACCTTAATATGTATAATGTCTCCTAAGTCTTCAAAATTAGATGCAAGTGGTAATCCACAAATATGTCTCATTATATTATAAGGCTGCATACCTGTATCACGACCTCTTTGTATATCAAAAGATAGTAAATCACTACCTGTGTACCTCGGGTGGAAGGCAAATGAAAATATGTAATTTGATATCTAAAATAAAGAATTAACGTATTATACTAAATGATATCTAAATGTATTCAATTTTTAGAAAAACTAACAAAAAAATTATATGAAGGTTGTGACACGCGCATTGGTGTTTCTAAAAAACCTCTTATAAACTTATCATAGTTATTGTTAACTAAAAGTAAGTTAGGTTTACTCATCCAATCAGTTATAATAAATGTTGATTCTTCGGTGTAATTTTCATTTATTAATCTAAAAATTGCAAATATTTAAAATAAATAAACAATTTTTTGTTCTGATATCTAAGAATTTTTTTTTACTTAAAATCAATAGGTACAACATTATGGAGAACTCGAAAAGCGGCTGATGCCATTTCTGCCGAAGTAGATGGGTTAACCGTGGGATCATACACAGTTTGATTTTCAAATCCATACATAGTGTGATAATCTTCTCCTAAAAATTCCAAATAGACACTATGCGTTATGATAAAGTATTTTAATAAATTATTCATAAATATTTAGGTAAATACCTATTACAATTGGCAAAAAATCTTCATATGCAATACGTTGAATTACAGCAATAACGATCCTACGTGATTCTTGATAAAGTATTTCATCATCCCATTGAGTATTCAAAATTGATAATTTTGACGCTACAAAATTATGAAACCTCACTACCATAGTTTGAATGACCGATAATCCCATGTTTTGATTACTGTCTGAAATATCCCCTTCATTACTTGTATTTCCTGTAATTTTAAATAAAAACAAATTATTTATAAATTTTGGACATTCATTAAGTAACAAATGATCAGATTTTATCTACATGTATTTTTTTGTTTCTATAGGGAGGAGAAAATAGAAATATTGAAAATTTACATCATTAACGTTAGACAAAATGGGGTCCTGTATATATTCTGTATTTATTTATGTAGAAATGCTTAAATAAGTTATATGAGATAATAATTGAGATAACTATAGAATATTTATCTATATAAGATGAATTATACGGACAGTCTGGACGAGTATTTAATAAGTCTGTACAAGACGCGGTCAATCTTGTGCTGCGCAATTGTTCTTAATAAATCCGTAAAAGCATTTAAAAGATCAAATATAAATAAACGCTACCTTAATTAATTATCTGAATAAGTCCTAACACTGAATATAACTGGTATTTTTACAAATTATTTAATAAATTAATTTATGTATAAAGAACCCAGTTGCCACAGTACTACTATATTCAGATGCATTATTAGTTGTGATTGGAGATTAAAACCCCATTACTAATTGTATTGATAATCAAAAGAGATTAGTTTTGGAGTGCAATCGTTTAAAAATTCGTCTGTTATGTACTCTTTTATTTTACCTCCAAATATTCCTAAATAATATTTATGCTTTAAGTTTTTATGTATGTGAATAAAATAACTTTAGTCTTTAAAGAGCTTTTTTTTGCTCATCAGTTTGAAAATATATAGCCACCTCATTTAAAATTTATAGTTATGCTCCAGATTATGTAAAGTTTAAAATTTCTTTATTCTAAGAGCCTTCTTCGTTTTTCCTCAAATAATTTATGAGGCTTAAATGAAATTTACATAAAATAATAAATATCATCAAATAATAAATCATATTTAATATTGTAATATACTAGTAAATTATCACTGTAAATTTGTATAATCTTGTAAATAAATGTAAATGGGCTAAAGATCAAAATGTTAAATAAAAAGCATATTAAAAAAAATTATGTAATATAAACCTGTTTCAAATTCAATGATTTCGTCGGAAGTAATTATAGGACGTGATAAAAAGGATACAATCGGACAAAACACTTGACCATCATCCATAATGTTTATTCTTAGCATGCCACTTTTATGAGATCTTAAATTATTTGCCACTGTGTCATTAAAACCATAAACTTCTGAAGCATCGAGGAAATGTGTATTTTTATTAAACTGAAATTAGGGTTAATAAAAAAAAACATTTATTAAATACAATTAACATACATATTTATAATCGGGTACGGATTTTTATGCATTTGTAATTTTTGTTATTCTGAACATATTATCAGCCTAATGTAATTAGTTTTAAAACAATGTATTATATTGTAAGTAACAGTATAATAGTGGAGAGATATAGAAAAAAGTATGCTCATAATAACGAAAAATATTACTAGGTTACTGTATAGTACAAAATTTATAAATGCATGTGAATCCGTTCTCTTTTAATAATCGTTTGCTAACGCAAAACATTACTGGTTTATTTACATTAGAAATAAATATTTGTAAATATATAATTATATAAATTTTATAACTTATACACAGTGATTCCTTAACTACTCCTCACGAATTCATTAAATTCCTTAAACTGTAAATTATATACACAATGATATCTCACCAGTATATTATTTTCAAATTTTTATTGTAAAATCTTTTAATTAATATTAAATCAATTTATTTAATATAAAACCAATATTTTTATGAAGTTCAGTGTAAGCTATTTTTCGTTCACATAAATTTATTATTAATCGATCAATTATAACTAGGAATACTTCTCATTTCATCTTCTGATTACTTTCCAATACTCCTTCGTCAGTTTCATTTTCATCAAAAAACCTTTTTCCTTTTTTCCTTTCTTGAAATTTTCCAGGAAAAACGTTCTTTTAAAGACATTTTTTTTTTATTGTTCTAAGAAAAAGTCAAATTTGTTTCTAAAGTCTTCTAAATATGTTTCCAATTATTTGTATAATGTGACAACTGTGACTAAATCAATATCAATAAATTGAAAAGTTACACTGGTTGCATTAAATCTTTGAAGTATATGGTCCACATACAAATCAGGAAACAAAAATTTTAACTCTTTATCTTATTAAATATAGAAGAAGCCTCATATCTAGCTTTCTTTTTTTGTCCTTCATTATTACGAATAATTTTTAAAGCGCTGAGAACTTATTTATATCCATTAAATATTGTTTACAAACATCGTATCTTGAAGCCTAACGAGTTGTACAAATTTTTTTTATCTGAGTACCATCCGAACTATTATTAATCATTTTACATAAAATATTTCATTTAATGTTGTCGCAGAAAAAAAATTATAAATCGCTTGACAATTAAAAAAGAAACTTGTTCCTTCTTGAGTAGTGTCAGCGGCATTAAACCAAATTAAATTTAGCGAATGCGCTGAACATGGCACGAAAAATGCTTTTGAAAAATGACTTTTAATTCTAGACTGTAACCCATTATAAATACCCGACGTATTTGAGGCATTGTCATAAGATTGACCTCTGCAGTATTTCAAACTTAGGTTAAGTTTTGATAATTTTTCAAGTATTGCTAATTCCATATCTAATCCTTTATGTCAACAGAGGACATGAAACCAATAAAACGTTCTACAGGCTTGCTTTACTTACCGTACTGTAATTGTAAGGATCATGTCTTGTTACATCAGAAGTCAAGTCTACTATAAGAGAAAAATATATATTTTTTTTTATTTCCAATACAATTTTGTTTAGTACAGTATTTTACTCATCAGCATTATAAACTCATCGCATATAGTGGCTGAATAATAGGACACATTCCCTTTTCCTCTATTTCCATATTTGGTTATGTGAGCCGAAAGAAATGAAAATCAGAAATTATTGACAAGTTTTGCCAATAATTCTAGGCAACCTAAGTAATTACCATTTCGTTTCGAACCAAAAATTTGATTGTCTCCTCTAAAAGCTAAGCATCTCGATGCTAAAAACGAAATGGTTTCCACTATTCTATTTCCACTTTTCTAATAAGAAGACTGATTTTCTATATCTTTCTTTAGTTCTATATCAATCACACTACAGTCTTTTTTTATTTGAGAAAACCAAATTTGCTCTGATTCGGCATGATTTTTACCGGTTTTATGTTTTTGCAAAATATCAGTACACTTTTTCCAGTTTGTAAATCCTTTATTTTTATTTCCAAAAATCGTTTGTTTTGGTGAGAAAAATAAACATCGATAACAAAACAGCGCGTTTTTAGACGAAGAATATAAAATCCATTCTCTAATTTTTTTTTCACCGTTTTGAAATGTTCTCATTTAGGAGTTAGGCATCTACTTGTATTGCCAAATATTCTTTTTGTTTCTGCTAATAGTATTTTTTGTAAAATTAACTTTGGAGGGTTTGCAAGTAGGAAGTTAATAGAATCTGAATCAAAGTTTAATTTTACTGGGTCGGATACAGGAATTTGTGTTGTATGTATCATTACTTTTGCTGATTTCAGTCTAAATTTAGTGAAAAATTAAATGACTATAAATTCACATAACAAGTATAACGTTAATTGTATGGTACAAACTAAACGTAATTAATAGCAGTGTTGTTCTTAGACCCTTTTATAGAAAAGAGGGTGAACTTCAAAAACTATCTATAAATATATATAATTTATGTATATATTAAAATAAAACATTTCAAAATTTGGTAAAAATTACAAAAATTTGATGAAAAAAAGGGCAGGGAGGGGGTGACTGTCCATTTGCCCCCCTACCCCGGAGGACGCCTGTGGTTAATATTATTAACTTAGTATGTTTTGTAACATTGAATACATTTTTTTTCAACAATACCTGTCGCTCATTTTTCGAAGTCGCTTCTGCGTTTTTACTGTCAATTTGAACGTCAATCTGACTACTTTGAGTTTCATAAGCACTAGATAAACAATTTTCTATTTTAACTAATTTTTTTTAATTCTGATTCCGTCTGTTATATAATTTTACATTTATACGTGAATACAGTAATAAGAAATAAATCGATGAATTTTGATGAAAGTGTGCGACATATACTTACATTTTCTGAATTTGTAGCAACAAAATATGAATTAAGTTTCGGAATTTTTCTGATCAAATAATCGGTTTTTACTAGTTTTTTTTTTTTTTTTTTTTCGCCTTTCTGTATGCTGCGCCGCTTAATCTAATTCATTTGTCTAACATTATTAATATAAATTAAATTTTGTTACTTATTTTATATTAATGTACACAAGACTTATAACACTTGTTGTCAAAATAATATTTTAACTGTCAACAAAAAAAATTGTAAAACAGAAAAGATGTTGTGCAAACATAAATGTGCAATTTAACAGTGCAATGTGCCGTCTCCCGAGATAAGTATGTAGTCGGCGACATTTTCGAAGAAAATACGTACAGTAATAACAAAAATAGTTTATACGATAACTGTACATCTCCTTAATTCTGATCGCCTTATGACATGAAGCAGTAGACTGCGGAAATTCGTGGTATTTATAAACGAAACAATATGTATAATAGTTATATACTCACATAGGAAAATTTATAATTATACATTTTATTTTAAGTTAATCCTCAAAAATTTGCTGCCCTATTATATCTATTAAATTTCTTAATTATCTTGTTTCTCTGATTATCGGTCATCGCTGCCATCACAAAACCTTACTATTTCTCTTATCAATGTCATCTGCGTACGACCATATTACTCATTCCCCACGTAATTCAATTTTTCAACAGTCCAATACTTCTCTCATTGCCTTATCTAAGGCCTGATTTTACTTCAAAAGTGTCAAACATTTCTTGCAAAAAATGAACTCTGCATACATTTGTATTGTTACACATCCTTTTATAAAAATTATGTACTTTTTAGGAATGCTTAGTACTTCCAGTGACTCCTATAGTTTGTCTATCAATGCTGTCATAAACTTATTTAAAGTCTATAAATATAAGATGCAATTATTTATCAAATTTCTAAAACCGCATTGATATTTCCACACTAATTCATTAACATATGGGTTAAATCTTACTAATAGTAACATTTAGTAACACATGTCTAAGAGAGAATTTACTCTGCAGTTCTTTGTTTTGGTTGGATCCCTTTTTTAATATAAGGCATATTACTGCACTATTCTAGTCCTCTTGGAATGTTTGTGTATCCAATATAACAAATAATTTTTCTTCTTATTTCAGTACAACTTTTTTTCAGCAATTCGACTAATATATTGTTTTACCTTGTCAATATTTTTTATTTATAGTAAAATTAAGTTTCCTAGATTTACTTATAATTGTACTAAATTTATTGATATAAAGTCTAAAATCACTATGCTACATACAGCTATAAATAAAAATAAACGGTAACGGCACAGTGTAAACATGGCATACTTGGGACTAGTATAGATGATATCTGACAGTGATTAAAATCACTATCATAAGAAACGCTTCGATGTAAATCTGTAGATAGTGTTTAATTTTAAGAAATTGGTAGATTATTCAAAAGCAAAATTCTAACTCAAAAAGAAATATCAAATCTACAATAGGAATTTCAAAATAAATATTATTTCTCATAAAAAAATTGTATTGATCCATACATTCTTTAAAAAGTTATAGAATTTTAAAATTAAAAATGTAAAATAAAAGATCGAAAATTTTAACACAAAAATAGCCTATCGTATGCTATTTTCACCGTGAAGACAAAATAAAGTCCAACATTTTTTTTTCCATAATGAAATATATTTTATAAGCTTTAATTTAAGGTATATATAAATGTGTCAGTATTTCTGGAACACTTTAAAAAGTTAAGTTGAAAAAGTTAATTTTTTTGAAAAAGTTGTCATTTTGAATCCGCCCCCATGGGCAAGTAATGAAATTACGAATATTCAAACTAATTTGTAATATAAATATTATGTAATATTATATTTGACAAAATAATCTGTCAAATATAATAATTTCAGATTGAATCCTTTTTATAATAGTGTCAATCAATGTCAGAAACCAATTATACTTGTCCCAATCTAACCACGCCATCACTATACCACTGTTCTGTTTTTTAAAAATGGAAAAATACATATTTTATTTTTTTAAAACATTAAAAAATAATTAAATCTTGGCATATAAAAATAGTAAAAATGTGATAAAATTTATGCAGTAAACTTACAAATGTAGTCGGTGTTAATGAACACCCAAAATCAGCTGATGTCTTTGCTCGGGTGTTTCCTATACAAGTTATGTTATGATTTCCATATACAGGGTCATCATTGTCAACTTCAACCGACTCAATACATGATGGATATTTTTTTATCATTTCAGATACTGGACAACAATCAACGATTTGACCTTCAATAAAGTATTAAATAAACCGTCGTAAATAAGGCTTTAGAGAGAAAGTAACTTAAACTTACCATTCAAATCATGTAATACTTTTACAGGTAGACTCGAAATATCATGTGCTATCATTTGACCAAATGGTACAATAAATAAGTTATTATCGTCTATTAGTCTTTTTTCTTGATTCAAAAATATGTCCAATTGTAATTTTCTACTGTTAGGCAAAGGTAAACCATATTTTTGTGTACGGAAACTGTTAATACCTAAATATTTCAAAATACAATATTAAAATAAACAGTAAGGAAAATATTCCTTGTTACAATTTAAAATGTACCATCAGAGTAGTTTGCGTTCATCAAACGGAAATACGGAGTTTGTGCTGCTCCGTATGTAGGTATAGCTAAATTATTGCAAGAACCATTATAACTCCTATATTTCTCATTCGGATTACATTGGACTACTGGAGCACATAATTTTAAGTATGTTTCATTGTAAGTGGCTACACTGCGTATGTGTAATGGATTAGATGATGTACTCAATGGTATCTATAGACAGTCCATTAATGTAATTATAAAAAAAGATTATAACTAAATATAGAAATGCAGTAAATACAATAAATCAGTTACTTTTAAAATAGCATCATCATTTTTTGTNGATTATAACCAAATATAGAAATGCAGTAAATACAATAAATCAGTTACTTTTAAAATAGCATCATCATTTTTTGTACCGTGATAAAATGAAATGAAAAGAATAATGAAAGCAATTATCAAAAGTATACATATCAACCACAATATTTTCCACAAATACACTTTTTTTCTCTGCGTTTTTTCGCCCATTAGGTATCTATATAATAAATAAAAAATATGATTTAAAAAAAAAGTAGCACAGTGGGGTCGCGGCACAATGTGGACGAGGCATACATGGGACAAGTATAGATGATATCTGACAGTGACTAAAATCACTATCATTAGAAACGCTTCGATGCAAATCTGTAAACAGTGTTTAATTTTAAGAGATTAGTAGATTATTTCAAAAGCAACCATAACTCTTATTCCCTTAATTTTATCCCGATTTATAATTATAATATATAAATAAATACTAATTATAGTTATTAAATTTAGTATGAAATTGATATTCAATAATTTAATATTTTAATTTATACGGAGAAATTATAAAAATAATAAAGTAGTTATATATTGCTTTACTTTTACGTGAATAAAAATTTAAAGGACTTGTTACAATATTTTTCAATAAAAACTGTTTATTACTATAAATAAAGGCACTGGACTACAAGTAACTATCATCAGAAGCAAAAATATACTTATCTAAATCGACTTTTCGGGATGTTTTTAAATGTGCTATTAAACTTTTTTATTACTTCCAAGTTTTAATATTATTACTTATTATTAAAAAATAAATATTTATACATAAAAAGTAATAATTTTGATTATTAATATGTTAAAATAATGAAAATGACATATTTAAACTATTTTTTTAATCGTTTAAAGTTGATTTTAGTGAATGTTTATAATAAAAAAAAATTTATTTATTTTACCATAACTTTTAGCTCAATTGGCAAGTTTAAAATTGACATCATTAAATAGAAAATTTTATCTTTATTGAAGTTATTGAATCTAAATGAGATAAAAATCAAAACAGTTGAAAATTTATTCTAACTTAAAAAGAAAAAATGTAAAAATTTCATTGTCATACGCCGGTTGGAACCTTGTACCCTAAACTCTTATATTTCAATAAGTTTAACTTTTTATATGCTATATCAATTTTTTATTTATATAATATTTATGAAAATCTATACTACCCTTGTCAGGTATTTTAAAATAAAATAAATAACAAAACCCAGAATTTTACACAAAAAAATAGCATATTTTTGAATAAGGTAATCATTTTTACCATGAAGACAAATCCAGAGGTCAATTTTTTTTTTTCAAATTAAAGTATATTACATAAGCTTTAATTTAAGGTATATATAAACGTGTCAGTCTTTATGGAAGACTTTAAAAAAATAAATTGAAAATGTCCTAGTTTCAATAAGCATGTTTAAAGTTTTGACCCCCCTTGTATAAAGGGGTATGATCCGATTTACAAAAATAGTGTGTCAGATGAAAGGGGTATATAAAAATTATTTATAAAAAAATAATAATATCGATCCATACATTTCTCCAAAAGTTATAGTAATAGAAATTTAATAATATAACATATAAAATCGAGAATTTTTTCACGGAAATCGTACGTTCTTCTTTAATTTTGATGTCCGTTTTCACTATGGAGACAAATCCAGAGGTCAAATTTTTTTTTTCAAAATAAATTATATTTCATAAGCTTTAATTTAAGGTATATATAAAAGTGTCAGTCTTTTCGGAACATTTTCAAAAGTTAAGTTGAAAAAGTTCTACTTTCTATACCCATTTTTATGTTTTGAATCCCCTGTATTAAGGTAAATGGTCCGATTTAAAAAAAAAGTATATCGAATGAAAGATCTATATAAATACTACTTTTCATAAAAAAATTGTAATGATCCATACATTTTTCAAAAAGTTATAGCATAATAAAATTAAAAATGTAAAATACAAAATCGAAAATTTTCACACAAAAATAATATTTGGAAGCTATTTTCACCGTGAAGATAAAATAAAGTCCGAAATTTTTTTTTTCCATAATAAAATATATTTTATAAGCTTTAATTTATAGTATATATAAAAATGTCAGTATTTCCGGAACACTTTAAAAAGTAAATTGAAAAAGTTAATTTTTGTGAAAAAGTTGTCAGTGATTAAAATCACTATCAAAAATAAACGCTTCGATGCAAATCTTTAGATAGTGTTTAATTTTAAAAAAATTGGTGTTTTATTCCAAAAGCTACTTGATCTGCTGGTTCTTATTAATATCTAGATTAAGATAAAGTATGTCGAATGAAAAAGGGTTTATTAAAAAATATTATTTCTCATAAAAAAATTGAGTGGATCCATACACTTTTCAATAAGTTATAGCATTATAAAGTTAAATATANTTTTCAATAAGTTATAGCATTAAAATATAATATAAAAAGTAAAATCGAGAATTTTCACACGAAAATAGCATTCGGTAGCCATTTTCGCCGTGAAGACAAGTCCAGAGGTCAATTTTTTTTTTTTAAATTAAAGTATATTACATTAACATTAATTTAAGATATTTATAAAAGTGTCAGACCTTCCGGAACATTATCAAAAGTTAAATTGAAAAAGTTAATTTTTTGTGAAAAAGTTGTCATTTTAAATCCCCTCCTATGGGCAGATAAAGGGTCAGATTTACAAAAAAAATATATCAAATGATAGGTAATGACATCAAGCATCTATAAAAAAAAAATTTATATTTATATGTTCATTTTTGAAAAAGTTACGGCACATTTTAGTAAAAAAATTGAAAATATTTCGAAAATTAGCGATTTTTAAATTTGTAATTTTTTTGGAGGTTTCCCTCATTTTCGGGGAACGGGGGAATTTTTTTCAATTTTTAAGGGTAATGTCTTCGACTAGATACGATTTGTGATCTTTTGACGTATCATTGAAAGAAATCGGTTCGGTGAGAGCTGAGAAAAAGTGGTAACAGACACAAAAAAAAACACATCATAGTAAAACCAATACCTTCTCAACTTCGCATCGAAACTAAAAATGTATAGTGAAGTTCGGTTTAGTTGTAATGTATGCTCAAAAAATTAGTAAGAAAGAGAGCCTTAATAAGATACCAGAAGTTAATATATAGTAAGTAAAATATTTTTAAAATTACTTTCAACATAAAAGTTAACTAAACAATATTTTATGTAAATTACAATTATACTTTATAGATAAAACCCGTCCAGTCCAATAGTATATCAATAGAAGAAATGTTTTAAAATCTATAATGTGGATCAACCATTACATAATTTACTTATGCCTAAATGTCAACTTCTAAGAATGTAAATGAAGGTAAGAAAAATTATAATTAAAACATTTTTGACATAGTTGTCGTAATAGAGCGTAAGTTAAACAAGTTTTAATTTTATCAAACTATTAATTATTCTTAAGCATATTAAATATTATAGATCACCTTAAACGTATTCTTAATTATGGATTGTTTTTGGAGGAATCAAGACCTGAGTTAATTACGTTGCTAAAACGTTTACTTAATTCAAACTACGTGGTGTAGTTTGTACATATGAAGTCCTATTGACGAGTTTCTGAAAGAAGATTTCACTAAACTACTACTAGAGCAAGGGGAATGTTTAGGTAAAAGTAGCGATTTTACGTTATAATTGATTGATGACATTCTATTGAGCACTAACAAATATATGCCTTTTGGTGGTGGTAAATATGTCATAGCATTATAAAGTTAAAAATGTAAAAAATAAAATCGAGAATTTTCACACAATAATAGCATTTGGTAGCCATTTTCACCGTGAAGATAAAATGAAATCCGAATTTTTTTTTTTTCCATAATAATATATATTTTATAAGCTTTAATTTAAGGTATATATAAAAATGTCAGTATTTTCGGAACACTTTAAAAAGTTAATTTTTTGTGAAAGAGTTGTCATTTTGAATGCGCCAATGGGCAGGTAAAGAGTCAAATTCATAAAAAAAATATATCAAATGATAAGTAAGGACATTATGCAACTATTAAAAAAAAATTATATTGATTTGGTTATTTTTAAAAAAGTTATAGCAATTTTAAGTAAAAAAAATTGAAAAAATTTCGAAAATTAGCGATTTTTAAATTTGTAATTTTTTTGAAGGTTCCCCTCATTTACGGGGAACGAGGGAAATTTTTTCAATTTTTGAGGGTAATGTCTTCGACTAGATACGATTTGTGATCTTTTGACGTATCGTTGAAAGAAATCGGTTCGGTGAGAGCTGAGAAAAAGTGGTAACAGACAAAAAAAAACACATCTTAATAAAACCAATACCTTCTCAGCTTCGTATCGAAGCTAAAACTAAACATTGTCTTATTTACAGTAAATCTAATGTCTAAATCTATAAACCCAGTAAATAATTTTCGTAGAGCTGTTCAGCAGAAACATTTTGAAAACCATAAATATAGATATCATTTTTTAAGACTTACTATGCCGGTAATACTTATTATGCTTTAATTATTGTCAATAAAATCACAAAACAATCAATCATGAACATTTAACAGGTAAAAAATTAAAGATGTATTAAATATAATGTAAAATAGTCATTTAATAAAAAAAATTTCAGGTTAGATAAAACGATAGTTTCAAAATATCTAAGGCAATTTATTGTGATCATTTTCATTTAGTATTGAAGTCGTAAATTCTCAATGGTTGTAGAGTGTAATTAAATAATAAGAACGTTGAACAAACTCAGATTTGAAATATATAATTAATGATTGTATTACCAGAAATATGAAAACCCGTTCAAATAATGTATCAAATGGATTTCCTTGTGCAATCTATTGACAATAAATGAACAAGAGCAAAAAATTGAACCTTAGAATAATGATAATATAGTTCTTTTCATAAGAGATATTGAGTGACGTGATAGTTAGATATAATGTACCAAATAAAATGTATTATACGTTGAATGGACCAAGCCAAAAATTCTATTATCGAACTACTGTGAAGTGTTTAAATGCATAAAAAGATTGAAAGAAATCGTAATCATCGAAATTATTCCAAAAACTGACAAATATTATATATGCAAGTTAAACAAATTTTAGTATAATTATTATTCTCTAACATTTTTGTTCATATTTAAGTATATTACATAAGCTTTAATTTAAATTAAAAGTGTAATTATTTCCAGAACATTTTAAAAGTTTCGTAGAACAAGTTAATTTTTTGTGGAAAAGTTAACATTTTGAATCCTCCCAACTCGTGTGTAGGTAAAGAATCAGATTTTTACAAAAAATATACCAAATGATAGAAAAATACCTAACATATCTATAAAACATTTTTTGTTTCTATTCATTCATTTTTCAAATAGTTAAGGCAGTTTTAATTAAAGAGAGTTGAAAAAATGACAAAAATTTACAATTTTTAAAATTTTAAAAAAACTATTCAAAATAGTAAATTAATACCTTCTTAATTATGCATCCAAGCGAATAAAAATTAATATTGCTTTTAAAATAATACAACAATTCTTTCTAAATATTTAATACTATCTACAGATTTGCATAGAATAGTTTTTATGATAGATATTGTAATTACTATCAGATACTTGTTCCAACTAAGCCACGTCCCACTTACGTTCCCCGACCCGACTGTGCTAGGTTTTTTAAATTAAATTCAGCCACAATGCTCTGCTGCAAATACCACAAAAAATATAAATAAAAAAAATATATATATATAATAATATACACAAATAATATTGGTAATTTATTATTATTCATTATTTATTATTATTAATAATTAGGTCCGAAACTTCAAATCGGACGAAGTATGTCAAATAAGTTGTTTTTATAAGATTCGATTTGCAATTAACAAAAATCATAATATAATTACAATATTTTTTTTTACCACGGTGCCTCTTGAAAATACTTCAGATGCACGGTTTGGAAACCGCTCCTATACAGTATACAATGGTGAACAAGCTGACCACTGACGACCGCATAAGGTCACTATCATGTACTCATCAAAGACGGTGGGATAGCTCAACAAATAAGCTGGGAAAAGCGGTTGCAGCATACATTATCCAATAGGGTTCGTCAACGATATATTTTTGAATATCGATATCAAAAAAAAAAAATGTATTTAACATTTAAAGATTTTTACCAATTTTTTTATTTTCAAGTATCCCATTAAGTTACCATGGTTGTAAAAATCCATTATCTTTAACATTAATGTCAAAATAATGTAAATAATATGTAAATAAGATCTATGTAAATCCAGTTGTTGCTATTTACCTTCTAATTCTGAAATTTATAACTCTAAATCTCCTTACTCATACCTTACTTTTTTGTGTTTTGTTAAAAATAAAAATAATAACAATGTTATGACAAGCCTAATCTAAGATTAGAATTTTGTATTAATAAATGTTATTTTTCGTCTTTTATTATTTTTATATTTCATAATGTTTTGAATAAGAAAAATGTCAACAAAGTTATTATGAACTGTTATTAGCCTAATGTTAAATAATAAATATTTTATAACAAAGTGATCAAAAGTCAAACAGTTTTTTCTTTATAAAAATATTTTTTCGATTATTTTGATATCTCAAAAATGATTGCTATCGTAGGACAATTGAAAAAAGTCGGCGTTATTAATATCGTTGACAAACCATATTACCCAATATTATTGTGAGGTGATAACCCTAAAAGCGGTCAGCTAGATAATTTTAGATACTCCCGTTATACTTGTCATTTAATTTGATTGATGAAAATACTTTAAAAAAATTTTAAATTAATTTTTTTAACTTAATATTAATATTTAGTAAAGGTATTATATTCAATTAATAAAATAAATACGTATTTCATAGTAAACTAGAAAAACTCTTAAAACTTGTATAATTACTCTATGGAAAATGATAAAACGTCAATATTATCAAAAAGATACATATATTATATACTTATCTAAGTACAAGCAATGTTATTTCTGTTTTGTATTTTAAACTGGGATTATCAGATCCAAATTTTTAATTAAAATTTAATCTCTTTAATTAAAAAGATTTCAACGAATTTGAAGTCATATTTTTTAAGTTTCTTTGACTGTTAAATTCTATTTCTAAAATATTATGACGTATAAAATTAATTAATTTTAAAAAATAATAAGGTCCTCCTACTCAAAGTAAAAAAATCGTGTCTCCCTTTATTAATTTTTTGGTTAGAGCATTGTTATTATTTTGGTACTAGTTCTTATTCTTCTTCTTCCTCGCCTTTATCCCAACTACTTGGAGTCGGCCACCCTTATCCTAAACTTCCACTTGACACGATCTTCCACATCATCTACGCTCAGATGATATTACAATGCAAAATATAAAAAGTTAATATTTTAATTAGTGATGAGCAAAACAAGAACAAGACCAAGACTGTCAAAGTCTTGGTCATAGTCTTGTTCTTGATAGCTCAGTCTTGGTCTTGGTCTTGCTTTGCTAACTCAGTCTTGGTCTTGGTTTTGGTCTTGCAAATCTAGTCTTGTTCTTGTTCTTGGTCTTGCTTATTTAGTCTTGTTCTTGTTCTTGGTCTTGCCCATAAAATCTTGTTCTTGTTGTGAGTCTTGTCACAATACTCTTGCAAAATCTTGCATTCATTTATATTTGTAAAAATTTTCTACTTAAAAGGTTTAAATAACGAAGTTATATACTTCAGTTTGTAAATTCAAATTTAATTTATATGCCATAGGATTTTTAAGTTAGAACTTAATATTAGCATAAACAATATGGATGATTTTTTTATGAATAGTTTGGGGTATTAAAAAAAAATAAACAAATAAATTAAATTATAAAAAAATAAGACGTTATTAAAACAAAGTATTTTTTCACTTTAAACTGATGGCGTAATATTGTCCGAATGGTAACGCAGCGGATGTGCGGTCGGGGAGGACGCGATTTCGATTCTCCTAGTCGGATAATTTTTTTTGCATTTTAATTAATTTTTTTCATTGAATAATGAACATGAATATATTTATTTTATGAGTTTACCAGTCGCCGGTTTTATGTATCGATTTTTAAAACCGGTTTTAAATAATAATCGCTTTCTGTTCATAGACACAGTTTTTAAAAATTATTGGTTTTGATTAACAAAACCGAAAAAAACTGTTATAACCAGTTTTTATAAAACCAGTTTCAGTCTCCGCTTTAGAAGTAAACAAAAATTTTATCTAATTTTATCATAATGTTTGAAGAACGGAATATTTATTTTTAATCTTCTTTAATTATTTAAAATTAATTAATTACAATTGAATGACAATAAATTTTGAAACATGATTGTAAAATTTTAAGTTAATCGGTAACATCAGCTCATAGGTAATATTTAATTTGAACAATACGCGTAATGAATAAAAATCAAAGTAAAATTTAATATTGTCGAATCTGTCATTAATAATCTTAACGATTTTAACCAACAACAATTTTTTTTTTTTTTTCAAGAGTGCAATACTCTTGCAGTTTTATTCTTGTTGTTGCAAGATTCTTGCATTTTGAGTCTTGGTCTTGGTCTTGTTCTTGCAAGGCTAGTCTTGTTCTTGTTCTTGGTCTTGCTAAAAAAGTCTTGGTCTTGTTCTTGTCAATTGAGTACAGTCTTGATGTTGGTCTTGCTGATATTATTACAGTCTTGGTCTTGTTCTTGGTTTCGTAGAAATGCAAGACCGAGCCAAGACCGCAAGAACAAGAGTAATTCTGCTCATCACTACTCGCCTTTATCCCAACTACTTGGAGTCGGCCACCCTTATCCTAAACTTCCACTTGACACGATCTTCCACATCATCTACGCTCAGATGATATTACAATGCAAAATATAAAAAGTTAATATTTTAATAAAAAAAATGTTGTTTAAAAAATTCAAATAAATAGTCTATTAAGGACTGTAGTGAAAAAATTGCATTCAAATATATACATTAATTTAAGATATTGAAAATAGTACAGATAGTAAAAAACACATAACCAAAAACAGGTCTATTATAGTAATAATTATAATTACTAATTATCAAAACAAGATATAAAAATGTAATATTTAGAGAAGTTATGTTTGTACCGATTATAAATAAATATTTCAATACTACACAGTATACAAAACAAATATAGGTAGATAATTATTATTAATCATTTCACATCATAGTATTGAAATAATATAATTTGACAAGCAACAGATAAATTCCATATAAATGTAAAGCACTTACTTTGTTTCATCCAATTTTGGTGCATTAATCATTTTGACTTTATTAATATACCTATCTGTTAATATTTTAAAACAATGATACTTTTTTCAACAAAATAGAGTAAGAAGTACTAAGAGGTAATATTACAAAATAAGTACTAAGAGTTGGTGAATACGCTTATACTAGAATATTTCTACATTTTTTCGAACTAAATTAAATTAAAATCATTCTACAAATTAGTGGGGCTACTAAAAAACCAGTTCTCTTTAATCATATTCAATATATTTTGAAATATGAAACTTCCAGGTAGCATTGAATATACAGAGTGATTTTTTTATCATAACCCACTCAATTACTTGCAGAATAATAATAATTTAAACATTTTTTTTTTCATTATCTTTAGTTGCACATTATTCTTGAATTTTTAACTATGTAATACTTTTTAAGTTCATCCCTTATGCCTTGAAGGGGGGTCAACTTTGTTTTTTTAAATTGTAACACATATTTTTAATTTTATAAAATGTTTGAGTTTTTAATTTAATAGTAAATGGCATTTGAATTTTTAATATAACTTTATTAGCTTATTAAATATAAACATTTAAAGTTTCAAAATATTGAGTTAATATACATGTATAATACACATGGGATTGTAAAAACAGGTAGCTAATTGGATTTTTATGATATTGCTGTCTCAGTCACGGATTGTTTATTATCAATTATGATTATCAATAGATGTACTTTCTGTATTGTCAGTTAGTGTATTTATAAACTCATAACAATGTACCTCACTACAATTGATAATAACAATGCTGTGTACCTGCTAATATCGATGTTATAAAAAACCAATTAGCTACCTATATTTGTAATCCCTTGTGTATTATACCTGTATATTAATTAAAAAATTTGAAACTTTAAATGATTATATCTAATAAACGAATTAAGTTATATTAAAAATTCAAATGCCATTTACTATTAAATTAAAAACTCAAACATTTTATTAAATTAAAAATATGTNTAAAAATTCAAATGCCATTTACTATTAAATTAAAAACTCAAACATTTTATAAAATTAAAAATATGTGTTACCATTTAAAAAAACAAAGTTGACCCCCCTTCAAGGCATAAGGGATGAACTTAAAAAGTATTACATAGTTAAAAATTCAAGAATAATGTGCAACTAAAGATAATGAAAAAAAAAATGTTTAAATTATTATTATTCTGCAAGTAATTGAGTGGGTTATGATAAAAAAATCACCCTGTATAGAGTGATCCGCTAATTAGGCCTCACTTAATATTTTCAAAAATTCTAGTGTTATAAATTAGATTTATTTAATCATTATGATTCTTTGATGAGTTGTCCCAAAATAAAAATTAAATTTCTACTACCATCCATTATACTTAAAACTTGTGCTTACTAGTTTATGCCATATTAAATTTTAGTTAATCAGAAAGAACCTCATCTAGTTAATTTTTTTTATGGTATTATACTTAAATTTTGTAGTAGCTAGATATATTTACTGTCCTCATGTATTTTTACATGTTAAAAAATTGTAACACCAAAAGAAACTGAAGACAAGTATAACTGACTTAACAACTGTACATCACAAATTTACTTGGATAAAAAGAACAATTTAAGCTCGTTCGAAAATTCAAAGTTATATCATTACCTTAAGAGGCAAAATGTTCAAAAAGTAAAATTTAAACTCAATTTAAATTGGATTCATGAAAATTTTATAAAAATCTGTGAACTCATTAATATTGCAAATTCTTACAAGACATTTTAATATAAAAAAGTTATAGAAATATAAAATCAAAAATATAATAACGGTAGCACAGTGGAGTTGTGGCGCAGTATGGACAAGTATAGATGATATCTAACAGTGATTAAAATCATTTTCATAAGATACGCTTCGACGCAAATCTATAGATAGTGTTTAATTTTAAGAAATTAGTCAATTATACCAAAAGCAAAAGGAATTCCTATTTCCTCATTATTCATGTATAGTAGTTCTTGATTAATAAGTATAAGATATCAATAAATATTTATTATAATAATTAATTATAGTATGAAATTAGAATTTAATAATTTAGCATTGTAATTATTTAGGAGAAATTATAAAGTAGCCATGACTTTTATAGTAACCATGTATAAAAATTGAAGGGCTTGTTACAAAATATTTTAGAAAATAATTTGTTGTTCATTACAAATTAAAGGTTTCACAAGGATTTTTCATCAGATTCAAAAATATATTTTTATTATTCAATTTTTTGTGCTAATTTCAAATCTGCAATAAGATTTTTTTTATCACCATTAACTTTTGATATTACCAATTAGTCAAAAATTATAGGATATAACTATAAGGAAATCAGTTCTGAATATTTTAATTGTACCATCTATTAAAACGCCAAGAGTTACATAGAAATGATAAATATTTCTTTTGAAATGATTTATTACAATAAAAAAATAATTAAAAACAAAAAAAATTGTTATTAAATTATTACAGATTTTGTTTTTTAATAAGTTAAAAATAATCAGTACAAAATATTATTTTAACCTATTTTTTGGTTTTTTAAAGTTAATTTTTTGAAAGTTTATAATAAAAAAAAATGTTGAATTTGTTGCTATAACTTATAGTTCAACTTCAAGTTTAAAATTTGCATTATTAAATAATTTAATAATTTTTTTTGAAGTATTGAATTATTCAACACTTTATGAAAAAAATTGTATTATTAAGATTAATATGCAGTCAGGAAATTATAAAAATTATTATTGACTGTAAATTTATCAGAAAAGCTCCATATTAATAGTATTAATAATAAGATTACTTAAATAGAAATCATAGTAATCATTTCTAAGTAACTTTTGGTGTTTAAAAAGATTCTACAATTAAAATATTCAGAACTTGATTAATTTTAATGATTTACTTTAACTAAAAAAACAATCAAAATGTTGATAAAAAGATCTATTGAGCGTATTATAAAAATAAATTAAAGTATTCTAGTACTAAACATTTTATATATGTATATAATTTTAAGTAGTTTTGAAGAACACTCCTTACAAATTATTTATTTATTATCGTTTAAATAATTTTAGAATAAGTTCCATCATTGTAATTTTAATTTTAAATGTAATAGGTTTTGATTATTATTAAATAAATCGATCACATCTTAGGGAAAAGGTGAGCTGGTAAATAATTTGAAAAATTCTAAAATGACATATTTAATTTTAACCCTGATTCCTACACAAGCATGATACCTTTCCAACTAAGCTTAGTAGACCACTATTAGATTCGATGCAAAGCTGAGAAATTATGAATTTTACTATATGTTCTTTTTTTTGTTTTTTTATTATTTTTTTTTTTGTGTCTGTGTACGCTCAATCTCAGCTCTCGCTGGACCGATTTTGATAAACAATACGTCTAAAGATCACAAATCGTTAAAAGTTAATTTTGTGTGAAAAAGTTGTCATTTTGAATCCGCCCCCATGGGCAGGTAAAGAGTAAAATTCATAAAAAAAATATATCAAATGATAGGTGAGGACACTATACATCTATTAAAAAAAAATTATAATGATTTGTTTAATTTTGAAAAAGTTATGGCAGTTTTAAAAAAAATTGAAAAAATTTTCGATTTATAAATTTGTAATTTTTTTGGAGATTTCCCCAATTTACGGGGAACGAGGGAAATTTTTTCAATTTTTGAGGGTAATGTCTTCGACTAGATACGATTTGTGATCTTTTGACGTATCGTTGAAAGAAATCGTTTGGTAATAAAAAAAATAAAAATTTTTCCATATAAGTCTCTATAATAAGTTATGTTGAGAATATTTCAATAGTTAATTATACTCTCCCTATCTGATGTTATACACTAGTCAATGAAGGGGCTTTTCTATGATGATAGACATACGTCTCATGTATAATAAATATACTTATGTATATTTATAACAAACACAAACTTATAACAAACAAACAACATACATGTGAAACTAATATAAGAGTTTTAAAAATAACTGTTAGTAAACAAAGTAGTGTAACTAAATAATCAAAAAGAATTTTATAAAATATTATAGTGACTTCTAAAGTATAAATATTTTATATATTTATTATTAGTATTTTCATTTTATTATCACAATAATAATTATATATACTATAATATACATATATAATAATATATGTATATAATTTATCTACTGTCATGAACTCCAAAAAAGTAAACTCCATTACAACATGCAATCGGTTCAACCATTAAATTTAACAAAATTATACAATGATATATTATAAAAATAAAGAGTTAACTTTGGTTAAAAATTATTAAAATTTGGTAGATACCCAAAAACTTTCAACGCGTTCTCAAAGATAAAAGTTCAAGGTGTAATTTTTTAGCTTCGATGCGAAGCTGAGAAGGTATTAATTTTACTATGATGTGTTTTTTTTTGTGTCTGTGAACGCTCAATCTCAACTCTCGCTGGACGGATTTTTATGAACAATATGTCAAAAGATTACAAACCGTATCTAGTATAAGACATTACCTTCAAAAATTGAAAAAAATTCCCTCGTTGCCCGTAAACGGGGGAAATCCCCCAAAAAATTACATATTGCTAATTTTCGACATTTCTTCAATTTTTTTTACTTAAAATTGCCATAACTTTTTTAAAAATTACCAAATCAATATAAATTTTTTTTTATAGATACCTTAGGTATTTACCTATCTTTTGATATATTTTTGTGAACAGCTGACCCTTTACCAGCCCACAAAAAAGGGTTTTAAAATGGTAACTTTTTTACAAAAAATTAACTTTTGAAAATATTTCGGAAAGACTGACACTTTTATATATAGCTCAAATTAAAGCTTATATAATATACTTTTTAATTTAAAAAAAAAATTTGACCTCGGAACTTGTCTTCATAAAATATTCGATTTAATGATGTCAATTTTAAACATGAAAATTGAACTAAAAGTTATGGTAATAAATTAATTTTATTTAATTATAAACTTTTCCTTATTTTTAACATATTAATAATCAAAATCAGTATTAATTTAAAACAATTTTTTTTTTGTTCTTAATTAATTTTTTACATGTAAATACTTATTTTTTTAATAATATTATTAATATTAAAACTTAGAAATGATAGAAAAAGTCTAACTACACATTTGCAAACATTGCAAAAAGATTTAAAAAAGTATGTTTTTGTTTCTGATGAAATTTTCTTATAGTCCATTGTATAAAACTTATAACTTTGTTATAAATAACAATCATTTTTTATTGAAAAATATTGCATCAAGGACTTTAAATTTTTATACGCGTTAAAAGTAAACAAATATACAACTACTTTATTATTTTTATAATATCTCCCTAAAAATTATAATATAAAATTATTGAATATCAATTTCATTCTAAATTTAATTACTATAATTATTAATTATTCATATATTATAATGATAAATCAAATTACTAATCGGGATAAAATTAAGGGAATAAGAGTTATTGTTGCTTTTGAAATAATCTATTAATTTCTTAAAATTAAACACTATCTACAGATTTGCATCGAAGCGTATCTTATGATAGTGATTTTAATCACTGTCAGATTAAATATATACTTGTCCCAACTATGCCACTTCCATACTGTGCCGCGACTCCACTGAGCTACTGTTTTTTTCCATAAATATTTTATATGTACATTTAGATTTATCTTCGTGGTAAAAACTAATATTAAAGATACAAAAAAAGTATGTGTTTAAAATGAAAATAATTCAAACAAATTTATTCAATTGTTGTGTAAAAACATATTTTAAAGTGTTTTTAAAAAAATAATGTAAATTACATTTGCCTATTAAAAAGAGTGCGGTTAAGGGATTATGTCCCCATTTTTTTTTTTTTAAATATTTACTTTGGCCTTAAATTTCTATAACCTTCATAAAAAACTATTTATTTTTATTTTTTAATTTTGTACTTTTTCTGAAAACATGAAAGAGAGATTGGGGACAACAACTCCTAATAAAAAAAATCTAATTTGAATCTTTCTTTTATTATTTAAAAATCAAGCTTTTTTGACATACTAACTAAATGATTATTGTTTAAAGTAATGTTTTTCAGATGTATTATTACCAAATTATAAATTGACTAGAAAAGATTTGTTTATTACTTCAAAATTAAGTACATAAAAATTATATATTTTTTTACAATTAGAAAATTTCTGTATTAAATGAAAAAATAAAATTAACAATAATATTAGATTCCTTCTAAAATAATAATGACATTTATTCATATTTAAATGTTCATATTAAACTATTTCTACTTTAATGATATATTTTTTCATATTATAATAGTGTTATTATGTGTTCTAATAGAACCTAAAAATCATAGTGATGAAAAAACAGTGATTAATGGGTAGTTAATATTAGTAGGTAGAAATGAATGTTTTGGTGTACAGTGTTCCATGATGTCCTTCATTGATCTATCCAAGAACCATATTTAACTCCCTAACATGTATATGATAGTCACCACCCTCTATAGCATGTTAATTTTGGGATATAACAGGATGCAAAACTGATTATTTTAATAATTAACATGTTGTATTAGTAACATAAATAGTCTGAATAAATAAAATCATAAATATTATTTATCATTTTATGACTTACAAATTCGACTGAAATAGATTAATAATATTTAAAGATATTTTTATTTTCAAAGTTAAAATTGTGTAAAATAATTAACACAGTATTCATAACATATAAATAATAAAAAAATTAATAATTATATATTTTACCATACATTTACATATTGCAGTTTCGTATAATATTGATTTGATAATAAAATGTTAATATTCTTTTAACAATTAGCATTAATAATTTCGGTCTAGAATACTTTTTCTGGTTGCCAAGCAAATTTTTCAATATGTTTTATGTTATTTATGCTCTCCATGTCTTCTTTAGTAAGTTCTTTGTCTAATTCAATATTTAGTTTAATTCTTTCTGGAGTTACTGACTTGGGGATTATAGCTAAAAATAGAATTGTATACAGTAATAATTAAAAAATTATAAACTCAATGAATTGTTTTATTTACCATAATTCCTTTGAAGTGCCCATTTTAATAAAACTTGTGCAGTACTTATTGAATGTTTTTGAGCTATACTAGTTATGATATCATTATTCAATAATGAATTTTTTCCAGCTGATCCACCCATTGAACAATATGCTTGCAAAATAATTTTAGCATCACGACAAACTTTATGGAACTCAGAAGATTGCTGATAGTATGGATGAAATTCAACCTAAATATTTTTAGCAGTAATAATTACCATTGAATATTTCATTAAATCAATTAGATATTTTTATTTAATAATAACTACTAAGATCAAAAACAAATTTAAATAACAACATGATTTTAATTACTTAAGATAAATAAAAATAAATTTTCTAAATAAAAAGTTTGCTCAAACTAATTAAGAAAAGAATTTTGTAGGAAATTAAAGGATTTTAACCTCACCAGACAACAATATACAAGGACATCAATATCTGGTAAAATATCCATTTTCTCAGAAACTATTGAGTTTTAAATGTTTGTAAAAAAAAAAATATATATGTTTAAAAACTACAAAAAAAGTTAAACAATTTTTTTTTGTTCCTTCAAGAATAAAAATCCTTATTTACCAAAACATTAGTAACTACCCATATTATCAGGCCAGCCCCTTCAACATGGCAATTAGTATAAAGTGTTTTTATTTTTTAACATAAAGTAAAATAATAACTCAGTAGTTTAGCTTAATAAATAAATAAAATACTTGATTAACAGCAGGTACAACATTAGATGGATCAGCTAAGATTTCTTTTATATGTTTTGTAGTATAGTTAGATACACCAATATTCTTAAGTGGCCCATTTCCATTATTATGTATTTTCATTAAAGCTTTCCAAGTAGAATTTCTCATTTTAAAATTTTCTGGGCTATTTGAACTGACCTTAAAAGTTCCTGGCCAATGTATTAAAAATAAATCTAAATAATCAGTTCCAAGATTGTTTAAAGATCTGTTAACAGCATTAATAACTGTTTTTTCATCGCCATGATCTTTAGGATCTATTAGAACACATAATAACACTTTTAAAATATGAAAAAATATATCATTAAAGTAGAAATAGTTAAATAGAAACATTTAAATAAGAACAAATGTCATTATTATTTTATAATGAATCTAATATTATTGTTCAATTTTATTTTTTCATTTATTATAAAATTTTTGTAATTGTAACAAAATCTATAATTTTTATGTACCTAATTTTGAAGTAATAAACAAATCTTTTCTAGTCAATTTATACTTTGGTAATAACACATTAAGAGCATCTTTAATGTAACTTTCATTGTTATATACAGCAGCAGTATCTGAAAATAATAAAGAAAAATGTTACTCTTAACAAAAATATTAAATGTAAAAATAGTTAATTATTTAGTTAGTATGACAAAAAAGCAAGATATAGTATAGTTGCAGCCACCGATTAGCAACTATCACTCTAAGATGGACTCTACAATGAGTCCGAAAAGTCAGAACTTAACTACAAATACAGATAAATCCTTAAGCACTTCAAGCAACAAGACAATCCATGAAAGCTTTAACACATTCACAAAAAAGCATGATGTTTAAATATTAATTATTGTGTTACATTCACATTTACAAAATTTTTATCTAACATTTTCATCAATTCTAGGACTTTTTTATGAGTTTTAAATGAAAATTAATCAATAACAGAACCAAGAATTACTAAAAACATTTTTTTTAAATATAATAAATTAATTAATCAACAAATATTAAAGGAATTGAAAAAACTATTTAAAAAAATTAAAAATACACACATATATATATATATATATATATCTTCAGTATGTTAAAACATGATTTCAGTTTCATTTAGTAGAATGAAAATTCTTTTAAAAGGTGTACCTCAGATGATATTACCAACATAATTTGTTTTTCAACAGCAGTTATTTGAAAATAGAAAAGCCATTTTTATTATTGTAGATAGATTCTTCTAAACCCAAGGTACAGATATTAACACGACTCAAAAAAAATTATTGTTTCAATTTTTTACGGCCTAATAGTCTTAAAAAATTTATATTGTCAGAATATATTTTGTGTATTTGGTGAAGTGATTTTTTATTAGATATTTAAAATCAAACCTCTTAAGCACTCTTATAATTCATTTCTGGTTCTAGTTTGTAATTAAATTAGAATAACCCCAAAACTAAATTAACTTATATTATATTATAATTTTATAAGTAGAGTAAGTATTAATTTTTTCCTCCGAAAATTTTTAATCTCATGTTAAATATTTTATAAAGCAAGAATTTCTAAAACAAATTAAAAATTTGATTTTATGACAAATATTTTCTATAAAAAAAATTAAACTAAAATATGTTTATTCTTAATAAGTTTTTAATTTTTGAACACCAAAATATTAATAACACTCAATAATAACTTTATTGTGTACTTCAAAATTTTTAATACTTTAATATTTCATTATTAAAATGCATGTTTATTGAATATAAGACAAAATTACTCAACCCAACACAACCTACATAGTTTTATATACAGGACAATCTGTTTATTATAATCTACTCAATTACTTGAACTATAAATTAAATAATTAAATTTTCCCTAAAATAATAATTTAAAAAAAAATGTTATTAATTTTGTTGAGTATTATTTAATTCTTGATTTATAAAATTTTAAATATTTTTTATACCCATCCATTTGTCCCTTATAAGTGTATTAACTTTATTTTCTTAAATGGTAAACATGTATGTTTACTAGATCAAATGTTAGAAAATTATCCAACTAACATAATGTCTGGTCGATAACATTTGAACCAGTATTTCGATAATTATCAACAATTTTAACAATTGACCTAGCTAACATTGATTTCATAACGCGTAAAAGAGAATTACCACTCTTTATAGCATGTTAAGTTCGGGGAAATATAAAAATGTAAAAATAATCAATTTTTATTAATAATTTTAAATGTTGACTGGAGAAGTGGTACAGGTCATGTTATTTTTATCATTATGGATTTCTCTGGACACTGCTCCTCTCACTCAAGTCTAAAAATATTCATAACTTCTGAACTACTGATTCAAATGTTATTATCAACCAGTCATTTTCTTAGTTGGTTATTTTTTATTATATAAACTAGTCAAATATAAATGATCATATTTTACAATAGGTAATTACCCTTATAAGGAATAAAAATAGATGGATANTTATTTTTTATTATATAAACTAGTCAAATATAAATGATCATATTTTACAATAGGTAATTACCCTTATAAGGAATAAAAATAGATGGATATAAAAAATATTTAAATATTTAAAATTCTAAAAATAATTATTTTTTAAGAAAAAATTAAGTAGTTAATGATAAATCAATCATCGTATATTTCTCGATTAAAAAATTATTAAGAACTTTTTTTCTATTCATTCTTTATAAACAGGGTTAAAAACTTAATTTTTTTAAATGACAACATTTAATTATCTTATACAATATAAAATTATCTAATTAAGAAAATAACTGGTCAATAGTAAATTTTAGGATTAGTACTAGAAAAGTTATTAACATTTTTATACCTAGGAGGGTTGAAGATTGCAGCCAAGAAGTGTCTAATGATAAAAATAGTCATACATTTTACCTCCAGTCTATATTCAAAATATTCTAGAAATTAATTTTATTCTGCAAGTAATTGAGATGATTATGATAGACGAGTCACTGTATATATAAACTAAATGTACTTTTACTTTGCTGTGCAAGTATTGAGGTTCAATTTTACTAAGGAAGCTATAACATCAATAAACATATAAACATAATTAGTATTGATAAATTTCAAAAAATTATATTACCTATTAAACGATAACCAGCAGCTAATGCAGTATCCAGAGCTTTGTAGATTGTCGTTTTGTCACTTATCAAGTATGTGCCAACTATAGAACAATAAAAAAGTACAACATTTAATAAGATTAATTTCAATTTCCTAAATAGTTAGCTACAATTCTACAACTATTTTGCAAACAAAGAAGATTCTACATAACAATATTTTTATAATGATATTGATAATAATTTGCATTATAATTTTAAGCATCAAACAAAAAAAATCATATTTAAAAATTAAAGTAACTATATTAATTTCTTTAAAATTATTGAAATATGATCACTGGAAAGCGGAATGTATGTATGTATAAATTTTATTTGAGCCATTTAAAAAGACACATTTTTATGCGAATTTGTTGAAAATTCTGTAGTGTAGAAAATTTTATTGTTTTAAGGGGGAATACACCACTCAATCTCCCAATTAACTTCAGTTAAATCATTTATTTAAGTTTTTAAGTTAAATAATACAAATTTGTACTGAATGATAAAGTTAAGTGATTATCATTTAAGTTAACTTAAATGATAAGTTATTCCTTTGGAATAACTTAAAATTCTCTAAAACATTAATTTTATTTTCTAAATAATTTCTTTAGTTATAATAAAATTAATTTGCTAGTATAAAAATGAGTATATTAGTCTAATTTTTTTAAGGTAACAGTTATTTATATTATCTGATATGAGAATTTTACAGTTAGACAAAAATAATATTTAATAAATTAATGAAGAGACTTACAACCAACTGCTGGTATCTTGTTGTTGAAACCTTTAGTATTTAGTGGCCAATAAGTATTTTCAAAAGACGACATCATTAACTTTTAATTATAATAATATGTTTTTGGAGAACAAAATTAACAATCAATTAAAATTTGCAGATTTTTTTGCAAAAAACTGTAAGTTAATGTAATATAAACTTTATTCATAACAAGACTGTTGGAACAAATTGATATCGCTTAAAGCATAATGATAAAACTATTTTCTTGACCTTGGGTCTTTTTTTTGGTAATTTTTTTTGTCAATGCTATAGAGTCTGTAGCGTTGAAAAAATTATTACGGTAATCATGATATGACTAAATAGGGTTGGGTAAAAATATTTTAATTTGAATATATCGACACAAAAATATTTCATTGTAATGAATCAACTAAAAATATAAAAATTAAAAATATCATTAATATCGATATATAATAAAACATAATTTAAAAGTATGGGTAAAAACACCTAAATTCTTTTTTTTTATCAAATATTGATAACAAGTCAAAATCGTTGACATAATAATTAAATTAAAAAACTACTTTTCAATATAAAATTATAGAACAAAATAAATTAAGTTATCACTTAATATATTTACTGTATCTTTAAATATAGCTTTAACAAAATATAAATATTTCCATATACTTTTCATTTGTAATTAAATTTATATAAATGTGCCTGGTCCATCTTTTCTGACACTTTTGAAAGACATGCTGGGACCTCCCTGTAACGTCGTTCGTAAAGTTTCTAAAGCTTCGCCCTTTAACTCAAATCGGTGTTCTTTTAGCTCCGTTTTTGCCGTATGATACAGGCAGAAGTCACAAGGAGTCAGATCTGATGAGGAAGGTAGGTGGGGATCACATAGTTCCATGATCATTTAGGAAAATGCATATAGCATGCACGACGTTTGATTTGAATTGTCATGTTACAATTGTCTTTTGTCATATTTTGCAGCGTTATTTGAATGTGTCGTCGAATTAACTATCGTAGGACATCAAATAATATATTTATATCTAATCTAAAATATGTAGTAATGGAAAGACTATTGGTAACTACATTATATTATTTGGACACCGATATAGTAACTTAATGGTATATCTGGATTTCAAACAAAAACCGGTTTTTATTCAAGACGAGTTAAAACAGTGTAATAGTGGTCAGACAGTTGTTAGTGCACATGTATTAACGTAGGATGTGAAATCATGCTATTGCAGTGCGTTATTCTTTTTGCATATGTATTTTTTAATCAATCGTGAATGGCGAGTCATGTACTACTTGGATAGTTCAAATTTTATGGGGTGAACTCTAAAATATCTTATCAAATTTTAGGTATGTGTTTATCCTTGATAATTTTCAAAATAACACTTAGCGTTATGTCAAATTCTAAGTTTAACATTATATTTGCATTTGCGAGGTTTTTTAAGATGCTCATTATCTCAATTTTTTTTAACTTACATAAAGGTTAATAAATATGTTTAATTCTTACATAAGAAACCATAGGCATCTATTACGGGATATAAGTATAATAATAAACGATAATTTGTTTTGTATTTAATTTTTACTAAAACGTATTTGTCAAAAACAATTGATTTAATTACAAACATTTATTTTAAATACTGTAGATTATCAGTCCCTCTAACCGTAAAAAACAGTATTAAGTAAATCATTAATAATTTACATAAATACGTCATAGACATATCCATTCATTTCGTAGATATATATTGGTTGTAAAAAATATCTATTTTAATTAAAAAGTTTTAATAAAAAAAAACGTAGTTTAAAATTTTTAATTTTGAGAAAATCATATATAAAGTTTTATATTTGCTTGCAATACAATGGTATATGCAATTATTTTTTTTATTAACTTAACAAATGTGTGTAATTGATTTTTTCTGGATTATATAACATTTTTTGCTAAAAAATAATTTTCTTTTAAAACATAACTCGTTTTACTCTAAAAGCCCTGAAAGTGGAAAGGTACCTTCTCTTTGTAGGAAATTTTTAATTTTTAAAACTGAAAAGTTACACAAAAAACTCAAATGCGCAAGTTTCATAACATTTTTAAAATAAAATTTCGAAATAAAATAACATGTGTTTACTATTTTTAACCCATCCCCTGTGTTAAAAAAATTGTTTTCAAAAAAATACATCTAAAAATGTATTTCACAAAAATCAGCTATTTATATTTTAATCTTTCCGCAAAAAAAAAATTGCTAACATTACATTGTTCTAATTTGAGTAATGCATCAGTTTGATAATGATATAATAATGATCAGTTCTCTTAATTAGCTGCCACACAATGATCTAGTGTATTTTTCTTTATCGATTTGCTGAGCAATAATAGAAAATTAATCATACTTTGAAATTTTCATACTTATAGGAGATATAGAGCAGTATTTCATAATTTTTTAATTTCTAGTTTTTGGCGATAAAACATTAAGAATTCAACAATAAAAAAAAATCAATCCTAACATTTATGTGTAGTATAGTAATAATGGTACATTCGTCGAAAATAAGGCTTAGTTAAAAAATAAAATTTGATTATTTTTCCAGGTTCATACAACCCTTTATTTTATTCACATTACAAAATTCAAATCTGAGTGCAATATTTTTTCGGTTTATGTTATCACGCAGCTGTTGGGATGGCAACGATATATCGAACTTATCGATATACTGTTTCGATATATCGATTTTTTTTAATATCGATTAAAGATTATCGATATTTATATTTAAATTTGTATTTTTTGTTAGTTTGTCTAGCCAATGAAAAATTTTAAATGTTTATAAATACATTAAACTTTAAGTTATATGCATGCAATAGAAAATAAATGCTATTTTTAGCCCAGGTTACTCTAGATGTTATGTGTCACTTTTACTTTAAGGGAAGAATCCCATAAGATAGTTCCCTTAAGTCGATTACTACTGAAATTCATAAATTCGCCATTAAGGTTAAGTCAGACATTGACCTTAAAGAACAGCTTGAAGTACGCGTTCGTCAATCAAGTGTTTTTTGAAAAACAGTTTCGCGAACATCAAGAGGCTATTGTAAGCGCGTTATTAGAACTCTATCGTGTCACACAGTTCGATAGTATCGTTTCGCCGGTGACCGTTGAAATAGAAAACATGTTTTATGATATCAGTGCTGCTGCATTACTAGTTCGAACACCCCGCAACCCATTTACTCATTTTAAAAT
>NW_026099572.1:50234424-50238784 GCF_025091365.1 Daktulosphaira vitifoliae | reverse complement strand
ATTTATTCATACAGTCCAGTCACCCTATTATTTTTATTCGACATAGTCAGACTTAAGATAAAATAAAACAACGATCGTTAATGGCACCGACCGGAATAATAACGGGCGCTGCGTTCATTCATTAGTCCTTCGAGCATAGATATTTATTTGTTTTAATCATTACAATATAATGTATTAGAGGCATTTTAAAGTAAATCTGGAAGAAAAGACTCTCATTGGAGTACATACTTTATAAGATAGTTCTGTAATTTTCATATCACTAATGATATTGGTGCATGAGAATTGCTGTGATCACACTGTATGAAATTAAACAATTTATAATTATAATAATAAAACAATATATTTTCCTTTTATANAATAATAATACAATATATTTTCCTTTTATATAAACATTTATTCCAATATATTTTTTGAAAATTGGGTAAAATTTGTAACGTCACAAATTCGAAGGTGGACCGTTTGTGATTTTTTGTTATGTCTACTTATTTATTAAATAAAGAAGAAAANTTTTTTGTTATGTCTACTTATTTATTTTATCGCGCGAAAGAACCTTTTTCTGACACAGCGGTGTCAACCACTCATTATTTTACCGCTGACCGCTAGATAAGGCGATAAAAGAGAAATATAATTAAAATCGTATTGTTTATCAGTATTGATCCCTTCCAAAAAGACTGGCCGTTATCGATTTGAAATTGCCGTTAGATCGGTGTTGACTCTTCTCTACTCTTTTCTTCTGTCATTGACCGTGCTAGAGTGCACACGTTTATTTTTTTATTGACACTTTTTTTACAATGATGGAGCTATATTTTATTAATTATTTTATTTCATTTTATTTTATTGTAAATTAACTTAATTTTGTTTGTATGTGGAGAGCACTTGTTTCCTTTTTCTTCTAGCCAACGCTAAGGAGCGAGTGTCCAGACCGCTCCTGGTGTTCTTCATTAATTTCCTGTTAACATTAACGGATGTGTTCCAATACCGTCCGTGATGTTTGTAATATTATTTGTTTAAATATTTTATTTTATTTGTATTGCCTTTATTTGTAGACATGGTTTTTGATGCATTCGCATTTTTGTCCATGTTTAACTTAATTTTCTTTTTTTAACAATTAAATTAAATTTCCTTATTAATTTCAACTGTAATATTTATTTTATTGCGCGAGTAACTTAATTACTCGCGTGTATTTATCCCTATTCTTTAATCTAGACACGGGCTACGATATGTTTTACATATCAACCACAAACAACTTTAATTGTCATAATTGTGTTTAATAATACATGAGGTATTATAGTAATTTATACATTAAACGACATATTAACATTAGATTATACTTTTAATTAACTTAAAATTAAATTCCACCTATGGTCCGGTAATCATATCTGATAGATGTGACACCTCGCCTAGGTGGTGGCGACCCTTGCTACTATAGCTAGTCGTTATGCAAGTGGGAAACCACGTTGTTGTTACAGGCCGAATTATTAATAAAAAGCCCACTTGGAAATTATAATGTAACTAACAAAATGAATAAATTAATGACCAGCTTCAGCTTTTTTTTGTTTTCCTGACCCTTCTTCTTGTGGCTCGTCAAATACATAATCAATTTCTTGATGAGGCTTGTTTTCAAGATCTAATGTCAAATCAGGCTCAATATAAGCAGCATCTTCATAAGTCATTTGGGAATATGGCAACAAATTCTTAATTTCCTCGATCCTTAATTCTGCTACTTTAATATTAGAGGCAGCTACCTTTTTAAATTCTTCTATTTCCTGCATCTGTAATTTTCATAAGAGAATAATTAGACATTATTCTCTTATCATTATTCATCTTCATAAGTGTCGTAATATGCTCAATGCTTTGCATTACGCATCTTACGATTATCAATGAAAAATGTATAATTTGTATTTTAAATAACTTGTAAACAAACAAATAATTTATCTGTTATAACAAATACGATGTTCAACACAATTTCTTATTATTTATATATATGTCAATTTATCAATTGTTAAATATGTTATCTCAACATAATAATCATGTAATGTATAATTAAATACAATAAACTAAAAAGATCACTAAAAGCGCTGACAACAATATTCCTGGATTGGGGGTACTATCATTTTACTATAAAAAGCACTGAAATCCTTTCAGTCGGAGAGAGTCAGAGAGAGACTCCGGGGATACTCCAAGGAGTGATAGCGGGCGAGAGAGTTCGTTTTATCCGGATTGAAATAAGAATAAAAAAAGTAACAATTATCAGTCACAGACCTGTGTTGTTGTCGGCTGACTTTTACGCGTTTTATTTATATATGAAAAGAACTTGTTTTAATTATTTATCTTTTGAAGAAGTGCGAATTAAATACTTTTAAACATATATAAACATATCGAGATATTTATCAAATCATTTTACAGCAATTTGCAAGAATAAAAGAATTAAGTAATATTATGTTATCCCAATTATTTGGAGTTAATAAATTTTGAGTAAAGGATGACAAAGTAATAGATCATTTATTAAATTAATATCTTAAAGTGTCAATTTTGACTGGTTGGTAAAAGAAGTTATACATAATCACGTTATATGGTATTCGTGAACTGGCTCTGCCGTTTTGATGTTTTAAAAAACCGAGCGTGATTTCTACTGTATAAATTAGGCTCTGGTATTCGTGGACGGGCTCTGCCGTCTCGTTGCCGAGGTATTCGTAAACTGGCTTCGCCGTTTCGTTGCTTCTTAGTTAGGACATTAGAAACTAACCAGACAAAAGTTTATTATACCTCTATAAGAGGAACTTAACATATATTTTTATATCTACTTGTCTTTGTCGTTCTAAACCCTCGAACAATACGACCCCGCTAGAACCACAACATCAGGTTCTCACTATATCCATCGCTCATTTTCATCATTTATATTTTACCAACTTTTTACCTATTTTGCTTATTATTTTTGAATTATAACATAAGTCATTTGGGAATATGGCAACAAATTCTTAATTTCCTCGATCCTTAATATTGGTATTTTTTTATATCGATAATGCAAACATTCTGCAAAATTATTCCATTCAATGTTTAAAATAAATATTAGTCANAATTATTCCATTCAATGTTTAAAATATACATTAGTAATATAAATTTATATCATTTTTTTTGTTACTCATTTATCACATTATATTAATCTATAAAATTTTAATTTAAGAAATATTTAGCGATAAACATTTGATTCGGTCAAAAATGATCTTTACATACTTTCGGAGGTACCCATCAGATTTAGCTTTAAAAGCTAAATAAGCAGCTTTTTCAGCTTCGGGAACACGTTCACTAATAGCAATCCAATTAACAGACGACTGAGTGTAATAAACAAAAAGAGACACGAGAGTGNGAAACACAAGAGAGACGAGTGAGTGTAGGTAGGGAAGGAATGTAATAAATAAAAATGGCTATAATAAGGTGGCGAAGGAATGTTGTTAAATGTGTTTGGGGTTCGGGGTGTGAAAGAGAAGAAATGTAAAGAAATGTAACACAGGTGGCCAATAAGGAAATAATAAACGTAGCGGGCGTAGTGTAAAAAAGATGGGCACCAATGGAAAGTAAAAGTGGCTATAGATACCCGGCAGTGACTACAATAAAATGAAATAGAAAGGGATCTCGGGGTATGTATGCTTGTGTAAAAACGTCTAATATATGAATAAGATGGAATTACAAAGAAGGGTCACTACCTAGCTCCTGCACAGAAACGCGCACACCAATTTCCGGCGACTCACAAATATCGTGTTTTTATAAAAATATTTTAATTTACTCTCAATGACCTATCTTGTTCTAATTGTTTATTACTAAAATGTTCTTCAGTAAAGGATCTATTATAAGCTTATTATATAAACAAATGTTTCACTTACCTCTGACTATCCTGATATTCTCTTGAGATGAATGATGTTGTTATTGTAACAATTATCGATGTATACGTTTACGCATTAATGTACGCAATTATATTTATACGATTTATATTACTACTAACTCGCGTGTAACTACTTTTCTAGTACAATTCTATATTAAATCTACCCAAGATGAAGTCTAAGTTTATTATAACTCTGTCTTTTTGTAAAAACCTTTTATATATTTATGTACTATAATTCTTAACCTTATATATGGTGTTTTACCTTGATATATCTAATATTTAATAATTTATAAAGCAAATAAATAACTTCTAAGCAACATAACTGTCCTGTGCAACAAACTATTTCCAAGTGGCCTACGTCTTTTCAGTCATCCAAATTGTGATCTAGGTTAGATGCGCGCTCAATTTCAATTCTTTGCACAATAGATTATACTAGTGTCCTACACTCCGATTGCCGGCACTGTGGCATAGATCAGACTA
>NW_026099572.1:50230982-50234324 GCF_025091365.1 Daktulosphaira vitifoliae | reverse complement strand
AAAAAAAAAATGTTTAAATTATTATTATTCTGCAAGTAATTGAGTGGGTTATGATAAAAAAATCACTCTGTATATAATATAAAACTCAACTGAATACATGAAGTATGAGATCTTGTGGTATTGGTGTCGAACATCTGAGTATTACGAGTCAGTTTTTAGATGCAGGCACGTAATAGCGGATGAAAATAAACGGTAGAAAAGCAACTACGATAGTGAAGTTATTTACTGATGGTCAGGGCCCAATCACTGGAGGCGTGCAAAGGCCCGAGAACTTTGAGCACAAGGGTGAAACAAACAAATAATACAAATTATGACGTTCAATGGCCGAACAAATGATTATCCAAGCTAAGGGCGCTAGCTACAAAAAAAAAGATGACGCGTAAAAAAATGTATTCACTGACGAACCACGATGAACTATCCACGGATGACATATAGACCATCGATTTGCCGTGCTGGGTGGGCGAGAGGTGAGTAAAGAAAAAATGCTAGAGATGGCTATCACACGATATAATATAATCGACAGTGTTTGTGACAACTGGTCCACCAGGTCTTTGCTAAAAGCATTCTCTACCAAACATCAGCCAAAAATTACATTTCTAAATATCGGTATTTTTTGACAATTTTTTAACTTTTCTTACTTAAAACTGCCATACATTTTTGAGAAATAGATGAATAGATACAAAATTTTTTTTATAGATATATTAGGTAATTACCTATCATTTGGTATATTTAAAAAAAAAATGACCTTTTACCTATCCACAGAAGAAGTTTCAAAATGATAATATTTCCACAAAAATTGAACTTTTTCAACTTTTAAAAATATTTTGGAAATATTGAAACTTTTATATTTATCTTAAATTAAAGCTTATATAATATACTTTTATATGAAAAAAAAAAAATCAAACTTTACATTGTCTTAATGATAAAAATGTCTAACGTATTTAAAAATATGCTATTTTTGTGTTAAAATTCTCGATTTCATATTTTTGATTTTATATTTCTATAACATTTTTATATTAAAATACCTTACTAGGGTTTTCCATATTAATTAGTCCACCGACTTTTATAAAAGTCTAATAAAAGTGAATCTAACTGAAGGTGAATATAAACTTAAATTTATATTGCTATGTTAAAAGAGACGACTTTGAATTTTTAAACGAATTTTTTTAAGAAATCTAGACAAATATCTACTGTTGAAAATGGCAACTAGAAAAAAAAAACTTTTGAAAATAAATAATCACAAATAATCAAAGTATAAAATTTTTTTTACAGTAAATTACACAGTAAAATTATATCACTATAATGAAACATTTTTAATCAACATAAACGAAAATATACATTGTTTAGCCACGTTTTTATGCTGATTTCAAATCTGCAATTGATTGATTGATTTCCATCGCATCTTTTTTTGAGATTATTACTAATTTATAAAAACAAATATTTACATTTAAAAATTGATTTTTAATATGTTAAAAATAATCCATGCACAATTTCGATTCAAATAATCATACTTAACCTATTTTTTTGGTCCTTAAAGTTGATACTTATAAAGTTTTATAATTAAAAAATGTTGAACTTTTAACCTTTTTATTAGTTTAATTTCCAAGTTTAAAATTGATATCATTAAATAGAAAATTTTAATAAAGATTTAAAAAATGATATTGTTTAGATTGATATATGGCCAGGAACTTAGATAATGACAATTAACAGTAAAATTACGAGAAAACTCTGAAATTTCGTTAAAATCACTTATTATATTTTTTATATTTATATTGTAATAAATCATTTTAATACGAAATATTTCTATGTAACTCTTAGTGTTTAAATAGATGCTATAATTAAAATATTTACCATTGAAAACTTTTTATGTAACCTATTTTATTTAAAAGTCAAACCCAAAGTATTTTTGAGACAATAGAAATAGAAGTGAATAGACTGCATGAAGAAACGTCTTGTTACGAGTTAGGACGTATTAACGGTGAAACATTGTATTTCGTACCGATTAATTTATATTGTGTTACATTATTGTATTATATATTGATTTTAGTTTCTTACGTTCCGTAAATAAAAGATAAATGTTCGAAACATGGACTTAGTGGAAATACTTTATATCCGCTTGTTGTTAAAATTGTGTGTGTCTGTGTGCGGCTAGAATAATCAAGGTTGAACTGCTAGTCCTTTAGTCGAATTTAACAATTAGCGTGCGTGCTGGCTTGTTTTTGGACTTAGCCGCCAATTAGTAGGTATAGTAAAATGATAGTTATGTTGGTGGGGACTAGGAGCCAACTTTCAGTTTGCCACTTTTGAGCTAGACCGTACTAACCGTTCTAAAGCCTACCCTTTAGTGATTTACTAATTGGAGGGATTGGGGCTGACCAGTGTAAATTTATTTCTATTAAGTAACGTATAAAAAACTGATAATATTTTTTTTAATAATTTTGTTTTGTATCCTGTTTAAAACGCTTTAAAATTGTATCTCAATTAATACGTATTTATACGATGTTGGAATGTGAAGAATGTTTATTTGTGTGTTGTGGTAAAAATATAACTTTGCTAAAGACTACCCTTTTCACCTATTAGCCTAGATGCTAAGCTGAGAAGGTATTGGTTTTACTATGATGTGTTTTCTTTTTGTGTCTGTTACCACTTTTTCTCAGCTCTCACCAAACCGATTTCTTTCAACGATACTTCAAAAGATTACAAATTGTATCTAGTCGAAGACATTACCCTAAAAAATTGAAAAAACTTCCCTCGTTCCCCGTAAATGGGAGGGAAATCTCAAAAAAAATTACAATTTTTAAAATCAGTAAATATCGTCATTTTTTTCACTTTTTTTGTTAAAACTTCGATAACTTTTTCATAAATTAACAAATTAATATAATTTTTTTTAATAGATACCTTAGGTATTTATCTATCTTTTGTGAACATTTGACCCCTTACCAGCCCACAAAAAAGGGTTTCAAAATGACAACTTTTTCAACTTAATATTAGAAACCCAACCAGAACGACTGACACTTTTATATATACCTTAAATTAAAGCGTTTTTTTTTTTGATAGTGATTTTAATCACTTTACAGATACCGCGACTCCCCTGTGCTGGGTTTTTTTTTTATTGCTGCAACTATGGCGCATTTTTGAAAATTATAATACTATAGTTTTAATAAGATACGTTTTGTGATCTTTTAACCTATCGTTGAGATTAATCAATCCAGTAGTAATGGAAGTAATAACGTACGCGTACACAAAAAAAAATTTTAAAATTTTAAAATTTAAAAATAATTAATATTTTTAATAAAATGTAAAAAAATTAATTATTGAGATATAGCTATAGACCTAACGTAT
>NW_026099572.1:50167763-50230882 GCF_025091365.1 Daktulosphaira vitifoliae | reverse complement strand
TTTCATAAATCTTGTTAATATTTTATAAATATTATTTTTCATAATTATTTAAAACGAGTTAAAAAAAAAAAAACAAAACATAATTAAATTTAAAATTTAATAAACTTTAAACATATATTTTGGTGTACAATGTCAAAAATCGAATAAATTCCCCTTTTTTGACCTCTTTAATGTGGAGATTAAAAAAATAATATAATTTTATTATATTATTAAAATATTATAAATATTTTGTGACTTTTACACAAAATTTCAAACGATAATCTGTATCCGTGTCTGTGTTGTCCATACTTATAGATCTGTATGATGATGGCAATTTTTTTTTTAACGATATCGGAATATTTACTTTATTACTCACATTTTATAAAAGTTTGCCGCAATATAGCGGTACTGAGTGTCAAATTCAACTGGAAAACTGTAATATTTTTAAGAGTGTAAAAATTTTATTTTAGCTCGTAGATTAAAAATAAAGTTAGACAAATATCTTTATGGTGTGCTAAGATAAAATTTGACACAAGGCGATCGTAGGTCTAAAGTCGGCGCTCTACGCCCGGAAGCTAATATTTTTCTGTTTATTCTGATATATTAGTTATAACAAAAACATTTTTTAAATATATGTTTATATATTGTATAAAACTAACACTTATTTTATATGTTGAGGATTATAATTTCAAATATTTTTGTTAACCTTAATTTTTATTGTTCTCTAAATACTATTAAAATTCAAAAATCGTTATTTATTTCGGAGGAGGTGTTGTAAATAAGATAACTTTTACAACCTCTTCGAAAATCGAAATATTCAAAAACTCTCTTGATTATTATATAAAATATTTATTGAGTAATAAGATGATTCATAGAAACTTGTAATATTTAATTTTGTGACAATTAAAAATAATATAGTAGTTTGTCAACTTTAATAGCAATTAATACATTACCAATTATACTGAATAGGATTTTATTTTGTAATACATATTATAAATCATATAATAATTATTATTATATGAGTTAGTATCAACTTAAATGATTCAATTTAAAGACTTGTAGTTTTTTTATAGAAATATATATCTATAAAATGTAAAATTTATTATTTCTGCTTAAGATCTATATAGAATACCATATATATATCGCTAGTTGTTAATAGAGTAGGAATATCCATTTTATATTTGAAATTTATTTATTTATTGTCAATTTTTGCAACAGTTTTATTCTGTAGTTTGTTTTTAAATTATTAACAAAAAAAGTATTTCATATCACAAATGTAGTGAAATACTGTAAAACTGAAAGAAAATAGCAAACTGGTTTAAACAATTTTATTAACTACTGATTGGCATCCACTCATTATATTCATTAGATTATTTTTAATATGTGAGCTGTTTTTTTTTTGCGTTAGAACAATTTTTTAGCTTCGATGCGTTTTTTATTTTTTTACATAGAATAATAAACAATTTTGAAGAGAAAAAATTATGCTTTATGTATTGAATAATCGTATAAATGACAACACAACAGGGCACAAAAAGTATAAATACAAACATTTTTTAGATTTTTGTATTTATAGCCTAATGAGTTGAGAATATTTTTTGTAATATATAAAATATTTTGGAATGTAATTAAGTATAGAGGGACGGTGTGGACGAGTCGGTAACGCGGTAGTTCCTGATGCCTACTGTCATGGGTTCGAGACTCGGTCACAAGCGACTCTAATGGCGAAATTAAAAAGGTCATTAAATATTTAGTATTGGCTCTTCTTGTCTGTTAACTTGTTATAGTAGTCATTAAAAAAGGTCCTAGGGAAATTTTCTTGTTTTTTTTTTCAGAGTTATTTTATCGTTTAAAATGTATAACTCTAATTAATAATTTCGAATTATAAGGAACAGGACTAACTTAAGACATAAGTAACAACTTTATTTTTTTTTATTTACAATTTGAAATACACAATCTGTACAACATAGCACAATAATTAGATATGATATTATAATAGTATCATGAATATTTTGAATTAAGAAATCACCCATTGGTGACACTTGGCTGGGAAACAACTATATAAAACTTTATTAATTTTTTACATTTTTTAATTTTTCAGCTTGATTAAAAATGATTGATGAAAAAGTTGATGTAAGTTATGAGTCATTTAAAGCAAAAGTTATAGCATCTTCAGCTCATAAACAAAATCAAAACCTTTCATCCGTGAAGAAGACTTCGGTAAAACATATAAATGTTGAACCGGTGATTTTTTTTTATATAATTGCTTGTGGTTTAGCAAGTTTGACTAATCAAAACTTAAATATTCAAAAAGCATGTAGAGTCAACCTAAGATTCAATAAAAGTGTATGTAATGAACTTGACCTTAAGAACTTTGATTTCGCTTATTTCACTGGCGAAGAAATCAGAGTACAAAAATTAGTAGCCGACATGCTTGTTTGGCAGACAATACTACAAAACAGTATACCTACTATTTTTGTAATATTTTTGGGTTCGTGGAGTGACCGAAATCGTCGACGGAGACCATGCATGTTATTACCTATTTTTGGAGAGATTATTAAAAATCTTGGCCTCATGGTTTGTGTATATTTTTTTGACCAACTTCCAATGGAAATTTCTGGTTTGTGGCAATCGTTACCCATCGCCCTGACTGGACATTGGGTGGTTTTATTCATGTCTGTTTATTCCTACGTTGGTGATATTAGTACTGTAAGTATAATTTGGTATTAATAGATAAAAAGTATAAAGTTTTCTAATCAAAAAAATATCTTAAATTAATTTTGAAAACTTTTATCACTTAATTGTTTGATTTTTAGCATGTTACGAAGCTGAGAAATTATTAGTTTTAACATAATGTGTATATTTTTTATTTTTTTTGTGTTGGTCAATATTTTTTCTCAAGTCTTACTTGACAGATTTTTTTAAACGATACGTCAAAAAATCACAAATGTATCTATTTAAAGACGTTATTCTAAAAAAATTTGAATAATTTACCTTGTTCCATATAAATGGGAGAAATCTCAAAACATATTGTAATTTTTTCAATCTATAAATTTATATTTTTTAATCTTTTTTTACTTAAAACTGTTATCATTTTTTTTTAATGGATGAATCGAAACAAATTCCTTTTTATAAATACCTAAGGTACCTTTTCATGTGGTTAATTTTTTTTTAAATCTGAATTTTGATTATATTGATGTTCTGATCTATTTCTCGAATGAGCGATAAAAAAGGACGAATATAAACGCAATTTGAATGAAATATGTTGTAGATTTAACTTAATTTCTCCCCTTCTAATGTCATTTTCATCAAATTTTTTGGATGGGAGTTGCCATAAATTTAGGAGGACTAAGCTCCCCTATAAAGACGATGCAATATCGGTATTATGGTACAACATACAATTTTCATTTTACAACGGTTGTCAAAACGCTTGAACGTCACTCCCAATTTTAATAGATTGGTGATAAGCAACTAGTTTGAAAGAAGATTGCAGCAAAAATGATGTTTATCCTGAGTTAGGAAGACTGGTATCCGCACCGGGCAGCCCGTTATTTATTATTAATTAATCGATTTGGTGTGTTCTAAATTATAAGTTTTTATTTATTTATTGTTTGTTAAGAAAAATAAATAGTGTGCATTTTTCATTATTTTACATATTATGACAAACATCAGCTGAAAAATAATTAACCTACTCTACAACACTGACATCCGAAGTGGTGGATTTCCCATGTCACTAAAAAAAAATACAAAACTTATAATTCTTGCTATCAAATCTTTTTAATTTGAATTAAAATTTTTGTCAATTATAAAATAGATTCTGCATCATCTGTTACTAACAGAGTACTAAAAAGCGTTCATTGGAGAGGATGATCTACTTTGTACGGTCCGTAGATAAGATTATCCACGAACTGTACTAAGACAAATAGTGTAATCTGTTTATTTCTAGTCTTATTCTAAAGAGTAGTAATATAGTAAGCATTTAAATAAAATATTGTTTAGGGTTGAACAATTTTTTTAAATTTATAATAGAATTTTTTGTTATGACCCTTTTGTTTTAATGAGAGCTGACAAAAATTGGTTTTATCACAATGTGCATTTTTTAATGTTTTTCCATGAAAATTTTTAATTCTCACTGAATGATGTTGTTGATTTATGTGTCAAAAGAAACCGATTTTAATATAGTTGAACCTATTAACGTCAAAAATTAAAAAAAAAACATTTTATTTTAAAAATTTTAAATTTACTAAATTCCTGCTAAAATAATAATAATTTTTAGAATTTTTTCTTTTGGCTTTGTTTAATATTATTTATTTATCGATTTATAAGTCTAATGTTTTTAAGTCCATTCTTTATTCCGTATAAGAATAACAACTTAATTGTTTTAAATGGGATTAAACATATTTTAACTAGTTTATATAACAAAAAATAATNTAAACATATTTTAACTAGTTTATATAACAAAAAATAATCCAACTAAGAAAATGACTGGTTGATAATAACATTTGAATCAGTAGTTCAGAAGTTATGAATATTTTTAGACTTGAGTGAGAGGAGCAGCGTCCAGAGAAATCCATAATGATAAAAATAACATGACCTGTACCACTTCTCCAGTCAACATTTAAAATTGTTTATAAAAATTGATTATTTTTACATTCTTATATTTCCCCGAACTTAACATGCTATAAAGAGTGGTAACTCTCTTTTACACGTTAGGAAATCAATGTTAGCTAGGTCAATTGTTAAAATTGTTGATAATTATCGAAATACTGGTTCAAATGTTATCGACCAGACATTATGTTAGTTGAATAATTTTCTAACATTTGATCTAGTAAACATACATGTTTACCATTTAAGAAAATAAAGTTAATACACTTTTAAGGGTAATGGGATGGACATATAAAACATTGAACCACTTATAAATTAAGAAATAAATAATATTAATTAACGTCAAATAATAATAAGTTAATCATTCTGTATATTAGAAAAATAAGATAATTTTTCTTTTATACTATACAAGAAAATTAAAATTATTTAATTTCATTAATTTTTTAGGTAAAAGAAAAAACATTGAAAATTGGTATGGTAAACTTAACGGTTGCATTTTGTCTTCCGATAGGCTCTGCTCTATCTGGGATATTATACAGAAAGTTTGGATACTATGGAATATATGGAACATCATCAATACTGTGCATTATCAGTATATTATTGGCTTTTATTTTAGTTCAGGATAAAAATTTAGCAGTAGTTACTGATTCTAGTAATTCATTTTGGTCTCATATCAAGACATTCTTTAATTTGAAACACGTAATCAAAGCATTCCGTGTAAGTTTCAAAAAATCAAAAAATCATAGAAGATTGAAAGTTATTGCTTTAATTATACTCATCACCACAATCATGGGTCCTCAACAAGGTCACAATACTATTCACTTTATACTGTAAAATAATTTTTTATTTCAATAACTGCAAAAAATAAATTTTAAATATAATCGATAGAGCTATCATCAGTATGTTTACTGGTAGTAATAATGCTTATGATTCATTTAGTTATTTAAAAAAAAATCTATAATTATTATGAATTATAATTTTAATATTATGTTAAATAATTTTTTTGTTATTCAACAAAGAATTCGATTTCTAATAATTATTTTGGTACATAGAAAAAAAACTTCTAATTATATTCATTGCATTCTTGATTTAATTTTTATCATATATAAATATATTTTATTTTACGTATAATATAGGTGAGAAAGGTGTCTTATATTTGTTTACTCGTGTTAAATTCAATTGGAATGAAATGCAGTTCAGCATTTTCTCGACATTTTCTGTGGTTATTAATCTTATTGGTAATTAATATAAATAATGATTTTCTTTTTTAATATGATAATAACAATGAAGAATTTATATTTCAGGAACCTGCTTGGTATTGGGGGTGTTGATAAAAAAGTATGATGTTAGCGATGCACTAGTTGGTTTAATTGCTTGCCTAGGGAAAATTATTTCTCAAGTATTATTTGCTTATGCAAGTTCTGAGGAAGTTTTTTACCTAGGTGTGTTAGTAAATAACAGATTTACTTTTTAAATTTAACTCGATAACACATTTTATAATCAAAACTAGTACCTTTCAAGTTACTAAATTTTAATTACAAATATAATTTTTAAAAAAAAAATAAAAGTATTTATTTATTTTTATTTTTTTAATTGTGAACTTGATTGTAGGAGCTATTTTAAATTTTCTACAAGGACCTGCTATTATCTCTCAAAAGTCTATTATCAACAAAATCATTCCAGCAGATGAACTAGGTTTGTGGAAGTATTCACTGTATTGTTAATAATTAAATAATTTATATTAGTATTAATATCATTAGGTCAAGTAACTGCAGTTAGCAGTATTGGAGAGAACATCATACCTATTTTCTGTGGTCCACTTTACAGTGCTATTTATGAAATAACTGTTGGAAATTTTGCTGGTGCTTTTTTCCTGCTTACAGCTACTATTACAGTGTTTTCTACACTTATTTATATGTAAGTAAAATACTTCAACTAAGTTTATATATCTTTTAAATTATCTAAACCCCCCCAAAAAAACACTTTATAAAAGTGAAAAAAAATCGCCAAGCTTAAAATGGAAAATAAAATATTATTAATTTTATGTTAAAGTATACACGAGAACGGTCCTAAAAGGTCTTACTTCTTAAACTTATGAAATGAAAATATCTTGTATATTCACTAACTAATCAAAACTACAAAATTCAAAATTATCTTAAATTTCATGAAATAATTATAGTTGTAAATTTTATGTTATAAGCTATAACGTTATTTATGTTATATCAACTCTTTACTTGCTCACGATGGGATTCAAAATAGCAAATTTTCTACAAAATTTTCAAAATACAAAACTTTTTCAATTTAAATTTTTAAAATGTTTGGGAAATACTGTGTCCTTTAAACATAAATTAAAGCTTATGTTACATACTATAAATTAAAAAACAAAAAATTTATCACAACGACTTTACCTTGTAAAATATAAAAATAAAATGTACAAATAGCTTCCGTAGTTAAAACATGCCATTTTAATAAATAATACTTTCAAATGTGTATGTGCATACCTATAATATATACACACATTATTATTATTTTTTATTGAAAACATTTTACTGGGGGTGGCGATTGTCTCTATCACCAAGTTGTAAGTTATGTACAGAGCCACATTTAAGGGGCATTGGCTGCTACTAAAGGTACAGGAGAAAATATTTACATATAAAAGTTAAAACATGTGAATTTTTATGTATTGAAGACCTAATTTATTTTTTGATCATTACTACAAAAAATTGAGAGCAAAAGAAAAATGATTGTTATTCTATAGGGCAACATTATATGATACCTTATGTGACATAATTTTTAAATGCGACCTTGATTATGTAGTTTATTGTATGATATAAATTAAAATTGTCTGCTAACATTAATATTTTTTAAATTTTAGAATATTATATGTCCTACAAAGGTTAGAATTTAAAATGAATAAAAAATGTGTCAAATCAGAAGGGATTGGAAAAATACCAAATAAATTATTCAAAAACAGTTATGGCTCTATTACAACATCTGCTGAATTACCAAAAATTTGAGGTGTTTAATACTTAATTTATTATTAATTATTTACGGGTTGCATTTGCTTAACATGCATTATATATTAACAAAACTGTTACTTTTTTTTAAAATGAATAACTTTTATTATCATCTACTAATTTTAAATCATTAACTAATATTGGAAATAAAAGTTATATTGTAGAGAGATACTTGTTGATCGTAAAATAATAATAGCAATATATATATATATATATTGTGTTGCTCATATACATTATAGTAAATTATTAATTATTCATTTAAAATTAACTCGAATGCAAAGCACGGCATTCTTCAAATTGTGGATTAAAAAAAAAAAAATTATTCCTTTATTCTTTTTAATTAATTATTTTTATATAATGTAGTATAAAACATTTTTATATTGTTGTATAGATTTATATTATTACCTTCTGGATTTTATTTTCAGTAGTTGTATTTTATTGTCTTTGTTTTAAAATTGAGTATAGTGTGACAGTGTTCCACACTCCTAATGCATCCAGTGCAGCAGACACATTATTTACTGATATGTTCTAAAGTTAAGTGACGTCTGCTACTATAAGCTCTCAAATGGGTCACCATACCATACGAGAGCTTTTACAGCAGTGTCACTGGTGCAGGAGACAACAGGAAACCTTCACTGCACTTGACTTTCTCCTTGGTACACAACAGTTCAATTGTAGTTGACTGGTGTCAAACCAATCTTCGAGTTGAGAGTTAACATATTTTTTTTTTAAATTGTTATTTTCTTTTACTTACTTATAAATAAGTAAATGAGTGTTAGGATTTTTAAAAGACAATTAAAAAAAAAAATATAATTTTATTGAATAACTGCTAACAATATACTATATCTCAATTATATAGTTAAACTTTTAACAAAATCCAAAATCACAATTAAAATTGATTAAAAAAATGCAAAAACTGATTGATAAATAGATTTTAACATTTTTACCACAATTAAAATATTTATAAATTTAAACTAAGTATTAATATAAGCTAATTTAAATGATTTCTTTTACAGATATTAAAGTAAAAACATACACATATCAAAAAAAAAATAAAACTAAAATTGTTTTTCCTAAATAGCTTTTTGAAATTGAAATACCAAAACCAGACAATTATAAATTATATTAACAAAAAATCAAAATAAACTTATACATTTACACTAATATATTTTATTTGTAATTATTCATTTTAAGTATATTGTAAATAAAAAAATTATTTCAGAGAAAATTATGATTTGTTTTTTTTCTTGTAAAAATAGCTGTATGATTACAATATAAATAAATTAAAATAAATTAAGTTTTAATAGAATAAATCACAATAAAGGCTATTATATATAGTTATTTAGTTTGAAAACTAAAATAAAAATATAGGACATATATTTTATTTCTAAAAGTAGGTTGGTAATTTTGATTTAAGGTAATATTTGTATACATATTGATGTTTTAAAATTTTATAAAATATATATAAGTCTATAAAATTGATCAGTATCAATTTAGTCTCAATAAAAATACTAAAATTGAAAGTGCCATTACAAAGACTGATGATTGAGCAATGAAACTTCCATTAGAACTAAATTGCTTACATGGGGTTTCTCGACGGATAAAATCAAACAAAGCTCCTATTAAATTAGCTGATGTAGGCTCTTTACATTTTTCTAACTCAATAACAACACAATTTTGAAGTTCGGTTAAACTCCTAAAAATAGTTGTACAACAAAATTTAAAATAAAATAATTTATTATTTAAAAAAATAAAAAAAACTACTTTTTTAGTTGTTTTTAAGTGTTCTAAACTTGATTAAAACACTTTTCAAATAATTAAAAATTAAGTTTTATTTTACATTTATCACCAATCGTTCAAAAAAACATGTTAATCGTATTAGGTTATACATAGATTTATATTAATTATAAAGCTATCAGTGAAGGCGCAAACTTTTGTAGGGCCCTTGAAAACTGCCCCTACTGCTCAACTTATACCATCATTGAGAGCTATAAAAATGATAAGATTGCAAAAAAATAGAAATTATAATAATAAATTATACGGTTTTTTACATAGATACTATAAATAATTTATTAAAATATTTTTCTCTTGAGCCTATCACAGAAACTATCAAATCTATTCAATGATAAACAAGATGATTCTTTTAATGCTAGCTACTTGTGAGCATTAAAAGAATCACCCTATATATGGTAGTTGCATTTTTCATATTGTACTATATTTAAATATAAAAATGTATCAAACAAAAATGATTTCCTTAAGATTATTCAAATTATTAGTGTTACTCAATTTCAATATACTTTTTAAATTTTTTATAGTCATATTAAAAATTAATTAAATTTATATATTATTTTCATTATTTGAACTTAATTTTTTTGAATTATAAATTTTAAAATGTATAAAGTTTGACTTGTTTTTTAAATGCGTTTTAAAAAATAAATATCTTATAAGTCAAAAGTAGTTAAACAAACAAGCATCTTATTTTCACATAATTTTCATTAATAATTTAAATAAAATATAGATTATGGATTATAGATTAGAACTTACTTGCATTGACTTTCTTCAAAACTAAATGATGGTAAATCAGACAGATTACCAACACCATTTGGTGTATATCTACTGAATGATGTATTTAAACAATGTTGAATGGCTTCTTGTTTATCATTTAAACATTCTGGGCCTTTTTCTGAGTAAAATACTAAAAACATGGCATTCACATAAATTAAATATTTTTAAATTACAATGCAGATAATGTTGCCATTATTTTTACTAATACCATGTTATTTTGATTACTCTAAATATAATTTTTATTAAACATAAAATATACTTATTAAAAAATCTTTAAAATAGATTCTCACCATTTTAATATATATATGTAGAAAAATTGATTGATCATTGACTAATAGTTTTTTTTCTAAAATAAGAATTATTTAGAAATATTTTTTTAGTTTATTAAGTAGTATTTAAGCTTTAAGCTTAAATAGTATTTATTTCTTGATTATTGAGTTATTAGATATATTTTGAAGGGACGGGAAAAAAAACATTTAACTACAATTTTTTGTAGTTTGTTAAACCTGATATTTTTTTCTTGACATCCAAGATTTGGATGTCATATAAAAATTCAAAATTGATTTGGTATTTTATACCAGTGATAATGAAACCAGTATTATTGCTGCCATTGTGATGGCAATATGTTATGATAGTCTATAAATGAATTATTATGGTAGTTATAATGAAAAATTTTCCATGACGGTTTTTGTCTATGTATTATTTAAACTCATTTATGTAACTGCAAAGAAAAATAATGACTTCTGCATTCAAAACAGTAAAATAACAATAGAAATTTGGATTAAAATCACTGAACTTTAATAAGCTGTAACAGAAGAACATTTGATTGGAAAAAAATTATATGAATATAAGGGTTTGAAGTTTTTCCTCAAGTTATAAGTAGGAGTTCTCATTTAATAAAATTATAAATAAGGATCATTATTTTTGAAGGGACAAGAAAAAAAATTATTAAACTATATATATTTGTAGAATTTTTTGAACCTCATATGTTTTTTCTTTACAAAAATTTTAAATTCTTAATAGTTCGAGAAAATGAGTGTCATACCATATTTCCATCACTCTGTAAATAGTTTTAATTCTATCTATTATTATAACTATTTTCATTTATTAAGTTGAAAAAAATAATCCTTCAAAATTCATTACTATAACTGTTCTTACAGCTTCTGATTTCTCTCTCCTCGTAATATGACCAAACCATTTAAGTTTATTCTTTCTCATCTTATCTATGATTGACACTACACTTATACTCCTTAATGTTCATTCCTTATTCTATTTTCTCTATTAACTACGCTCATTCATCTAAGCATTCTCATTACTACAACACACATTCTCTGCTCTATTTTCTTATCAATCACCCAACACTCTGAACTATACATCATATCTGGTCTCACTACAGTCTTATAGAAATTACCTTTCAGCCTCATTAGAATTCTCTTATCACATAACACACCAGACGGTTTCTCCACTTCAACCATCCTCACTTAATCCTGTGTCTTACATCCTTGTCAATATCATTGCTCTTTAATACAACTCATCTTAAATACTTAAAACTCTCCACCTCTCCAATCACATCATCACCTATTGTTACTAACCTCCTCATTTCACCGACCTCGTGTTCTTCTCTGTCAAACTCGTACTATATGTATTTTGTCTTGCTTCTACTTATTCTTAAACCCTTTTCTTCAAGAGCTGATCTCCATACCTCTAGCCTTTGATTAATTTTCTTCATATTTTCTTCTATTAACACTATATCGTCAGGAAAATGCACCACATTACTTCTCCTTGTATTTCTCTAGTAATTTCAACCATCATTAGAGAAAATAAGTAAGGGATTAAAACAGAGCCTTAGTGCACTCCTACTCTTACTCTAAAATATTCTATTACTTTTTACTCTGGTAATAGTGTCATCATACATATCTTCTATTATAAATATACCTTTTTGGGATTCTATTTCTCATTTTAAAACCTTTATCATTCACTTTCTCCAAATCTATAAATACCATACAAAGCTTTTTCTTTTCCCTATAGTTTTCTATTAGCTGTCACAAAATAAATGTCTCCATAGTTGACTTTCCAGACAAAAAACTAAACTGTTTGTTTGTTACTGATGTTTGCCCTCTTATGCTTTTGTCTATTACCTTTTTCCAAATCTTCATACTATGACTCATAAACTTTATGCCTCTATAATTTCTATACTCATGTACTCAACAATTTTTATTGTTAATAAAAAATTTAGATTGACATTTTTAATCACTTTTTAAGAAATATGATTTTGTACATACAAGCTATTCTGTCTCCATCATCATGGCAAATAAATTCCATCAAAGCTTCAGTAACATTTTGGAGGATTTTTTTAGTAGCACGTTCACCTTCATCCCAACAAGCATCTAATGTTGAAGTAAAATTTAATATACAATTTTGAAAATCCTTTTTTTTTCTGAAAAAATTTAAGTTGTTATTTTTAATTGAAACAAAAAAAAACATAAAATTAATATTTTAATAATTTTGCTTTAAAAAGAAGGTAATTTTAAACTTTCAAATTTGAAGAAAATTGTAAATATTATTTATAATTCATTATTATGTTATGACATTTAAAAATTTATTATTTAACAAATTGAAAACTTACTAATTCATATAAATAATTTTTTCTAAAATTAATTCAAAGAGTTTTTTTTATATAACATAAGTGGTGTAATTGAAACCCCATTGTTCCATTAATTAGTAAATCAGTAAAAGTTACTTCAATAAATTAACTTATTTTCTTAAAATTTGGTGATTAAAAAAAAATTTTAATGAAAGATCTAAAAAAATAAAATGGTAGCATGTTACAGAAATTCCCAGAAAAGCTGATAATTTTATTTATTATAAATGACTGGGAAACAACTAAATAAATTTAGCATAGCAAGATAATTTAACAGATTAAATATAACGAGTTTAAATCAGTTAAATACGATTTAAAGCCATTATAAAGATTGTTTTATAGATCATAATAATTTTTGATCTTCTTAAAATTTTGAGAGCAGCAACCTACTACATCTTAAGATACAATGTTTAATACTTACGAACAGTATTTTTTGAACACTTCATCTAATTTACCAGTCGGTCTTTGGGTTTCTATTTCTTTCTGTAATTCTTTAACATTTACCAATGATTTCATGCATAACTTAAACTCTCCTTCAGCTTCCTGAAATATAAAAAAATAACTTTAAAAATTTCTAGTTTTTAATATTCTTAGATAGTAAAGATTTATTTCAATTTTCAAATAATGAACATATGTAAATATTATAACCGTCAGCATATATATTATAATTGAAGTGAATGTTGATGATGTTTTAATCACCATAAATCGGATATTTTTTTTTACGAGTATGACTTATTATAGAGATACTGGAAAAAAAATCAGCACAGTGGGATTGCACCATAGTTTGGGTGAGTATAGATCATATATGGTAGTAATTCACATCACAATCATAAAAAACAAAACGCTTAAAAGTGAATCTGTTAAATTTAACAATAATTTGTATATTTGTAATTTTACAATTGTTGTTATTAAAATATTACTTAAAATATTAAATTATTAAATTATTTGTTTTATTAGACAATATACAGTAATAGCTTTAATAAACATTCCAGAGCATTAAAAAAAAGGGAAATGAAAAAAAAATAATTTATATGTGTAGGTGGTCTGTTTTAGCCCTTCCTGTACTTAAGTTTCTCATTTGATTTTCACAAAATGCATATCAAAAAAAAGCTTATTGTTTTAAGTATACTCTATTAAAATTTTATTAGGATTAGTGATCTATAAAAAATGTTATAGTAGTTTTCAAATGCAAAAAAAATATTAGCAAATGCAATTTTTTTACAGTAGTGATTTTGACATATTTTTCTAAATTTTTAAAATGAGTGGGTTTTAATCTCTTAATTTTAGGGAAAGGGATACCTTAAATGCTTTAAGTCGAAGATAAATGCAACATCATTAAATTTTCAGTATTCAGTATTTATAAATACAGCAAGTTATAAATCATGACTAAATATGTAACTACACTTGATAACATAGGAAAATCTAAAACATGTACAATATATAATATTTCGACTTTTGTTAAAAAAACTGAACATAATGATTTTGTGAAAAGATTGAAATGACGATGTTGAAGTATTAGTCAGAATAATAAAAGAGAAGGAAAATAACTCATTGTTTATTTTTGCTCTTAAAATCTAATGCACAATATATTTTTGAACCATATTTTATCATTAAATTTATATAAAGTTCTTGAAATTTAATAATGACGTTAGAATCACATATAGTCAAATTATACAAATATTTGAAGCTTTAAAAATTTATTGTATTGTTGTAAATCTTCTGTCTATAGCTAATTTTGAATATGCTTTGAAAATACAGGGTGGCCCACCACTCACTGACAACTTAAATAACTTTTGATCCAGTTAATATTTTTAGTTGATTTTTTTTTTAAATAATAGTTATACGTTAGGTCTATAGCTATATCTCAATAATTAATTTTTTTACATTTTATTAAAAATATTAATTATTTTTAAATTTTAAATAAAATGTAAAAAAAAAATCTAAGATAGCTATTTTGTAGAGTAGAATTTAAGAAAAATTTTAGTAAAAAAATATCTTATTAATATTCAGTAGTAAATATTCTGTAGCGTTTTGAAGTTTGTGAAAATTTGAATTTTCATGTACTATTTTACGGTATTAAACATTGAAATACGTATTGAGAAAAGGACAGAAGAAAACGCTATCTTTTCATGATTACTGTGTATACATATGATGATAGTGTGTATACATTACAAACTTGGCATAAATACCATGATAAGAAATTAGATAAGGCAATTATTACTTATCACTCTCATTCAAAAGTATATTGAAAAGATAGCGTTTTCTTCTGTCCTTTTCTCAATACGTATTTCAATGTTTAATACCGTAAAATAGTACATGAAAATTCAAATTTTCACAAACTTCAAAACGCTACAGAATATTTACTACTGAATATTAATAAGATATTTTTTTACTAAAATTTTTCTTAAATTCTACTCTACAAAATAGTTATCTTAGATTTTTTTTTTACATTTTATTTAAAATTTAAAAATAATTAATATTTTTAATAAAATGTAAAAAAATTAATTATTGAGATATAGCTATAGACCTAACGTATAACTATTATTTAAAAAAAATCAACAAAAAATATTAACTGGATCAAAAGTTATTTAAGTTGTCAGTGAGTGGTGGGCCACCTGTATATTTATTCCGAAAATTATTTTTAATTTTATATAATTTATTTTTTGCGATGGACAGAATAGCTGAGTACTATAATAAAGTTAAGAGATCTCCTTTTTGAAGTCGAAAGCCTTAAATGGGCTTTAAAAATAAATAGAACACTATATTTTTGAGTTTTATTATTAATTATGCTGATAACTAATATATATAAATATATTTACAAAAATCGACATAATAATTACTCTAGAAAATAATTTTTAAATTGTTTCTTTAAGTTTCGACGAAGATATAATTCTACTAAATATTTTACATTATTTAATTTCAGCAGTTAATACATTTAATTTTATGAGAAACCACAACTTTAAGTATGAATGTGTATAACTTGAATCGCGTTTAATTGTTATAACTTCCAAAATATTTAAAATAATTGATACCATCAAATGGTATTATCCACTATAATAATAGTTAAGATAATAATGAGTTAAAATTAAAATAGCACCTAACTTTTAAAAGTTAAGATATGTAAATAAATGTTTATAAAAATAGTATAAATTAAAATTAACTTAAAACACATTTTGTGTTAAATAATTATAGTGAAAGTAGATTCAACATAAAATTCTGAATACGCTAAACAAGATGAACAAAAACTCTCATTTTCTCAAAAACTGTTGAATATTTAAAATTTTTATAAAGAGAAAAATTATTTTGTCCAAAAAGCTTTAATGTAATATGTGAACAAAGAATGTTTTCTTCCCTTCAAGGTTAAAAAACATTGAAATTAATTTTCTTAAATGGGAACCACTATTTTTACTTTTTTAACGTGATAATATGATAGAAGAATAAATTACAAACAACTTTATTTATCCGATCAGCTTGTTTATTTGTTAAAACATGTTTTAGTCTTTATTTTTTTAAATTTTATTGTTATCTTAACGATTGAAATGCAGTAATCTTTTATTTACTACGCTGTCACATTAAACCAATTTTCTATTAACTAAGATAACAGAATAGAATATTAAGATAAAAAGTTTACTTGAAAAATGCCTTAATACATATTATTGGTTATTGAAACAGATTATTTCTGCCGCCGATACTATGAAACTAAATCATGATAAATTATTACTTGAAAGTCAATTCTTTAAATAATCATAAAACGCTAACTATTGGATCGGATAAAAAAAATTATAAGAACAAAATTGTAATTTTTTTTTTTTTATATATATACCATAATATCAAGTTCACAATAGCAATTCCCAAATAAAAAAATTTTATTTAATGATTTTTATCCTTGAATGGAAGAAAAAAATTATTTAATTTCATATAATTGTTGTTTTTTAAATCTAATATTTTATTTTTTTCAAAATGAGTGTTCTAACAAATTTTGTTTACAAGTATATATTTAGGTACTTGAATATAATAATAATTAAATATACCGTAGCTCTAAGAAATAAAGACATAAAACTAAATAAAGAGTAGTCATTTATTTATAGCTTTAATTTTGTTTTTTTTTATTCGATCATTACATGTTATTTTTTTCAATGAAAATTACATTATTAAGATTGTATAATATTAAATTAATCTATATATTAAATATAATTGATCAAATTTTATTACAATTATCGCAAATAGAATTAAAATGAATAATAGTAAGTAACGGATTATTTTTTCAAACATGGTGGGTACATTAATTTTCATCAGAAATACTTAAGTATGTAAATAATAATACTATCAACATTAAATGTTAAAAATAAAAAATTTATCCGTTTTTAGTTTTTCATTTTGAAATTACGAACGTGTGTAATTAAGTTAATATAACTTCAAAATGAATGTATTTCGTTATTAATCTTTACGACAATCATAAATAATCTTAATGCAGCTTCAATTATAATACGAGTGTATACATATTATAAATAAATAAATATATTAAATGCGGTAATAACCATGTTTTCAAGAGTTTGTAATCATATACATTGTCAAAAGAAGTTTTAATAAATCGATTTTGTAGATTTTTTTGAAAACATAAAATATTCTTAATCGAAAAATATGAAAACGTATTACAAATAATAATTCTTTACGTGCTTATTTTTTACGAAATAATTATAGTAGCGTAGTCAAAATTTTAATTCCTTAATTAGTTAATTTTAAATTAAGGTCCGACCTGGCCCGGGCTCAAACATTAAATTATTACGGTCCGACTCGATTTTTGGACCGGTTTAATTCGGATTGGATCGCATTAGTCCGGCCTGGACTGATATCAGTATAGATCCTACCTCTGCGTACACCATTGAATAATTATTTAGGATAATAATAATAATTATTCAAATAAAGTTAATATTTTTTATTATAGTTGACTCATTATCAGTGAACTATAAAGCTATAGCTCTTCCATTACTATAATATTAAAAATAGTAGGCTCCCCTCTCAATATGTATATACCTGGGTTTCGTGCCTTGCACACTCTGAATATCTGGATTTTGGTATATACAGCAATAATATTATAATAATAATAACTTACACAAAAACTTTTTATTATTTACCAGATGGTTGGTAAAAAGATATAAACACTCACTTGTTTGAACACGAAAATAAACAAAGCAAATCTCATAAGTATAAATGAGGTAAAAAGAGTTCTGTTGAGTATATTAATAATGATTCTATAATTGAAAATAATGTAACATATTATACATGTTAATGTTAAATTAATCATAGTGATAATATTTGATGAGGTTACAAATAAATGAACTTTAAACTATATAACAGCTTTTAATATTATTATAACAAAGGTTTTTATAATGGGGAGATAAAATTTTTTTTTACTATTTGTTAAGTAATATTAATTCCAATTTCACAAACAATAAAAAAATATAGGAGTCAAGTTTAAAGGGTATAATGAAAACGTAATTTCAAAATTAGTCCGAACACAAAAGTGGAATAAAGAAAGGAGGGCGGCACCTAGTGTACACTCACTAGGGTGGGGAAACAAAAAGTAATTATATCACATATTTTATATTATCCGAGCATCTTAAATGGACTAGCTAGAAATTTTAAGAATTTTGGTATAACTTTAGAAACATCTAAAATTAACAATTTAAGAGATTTATTAGGTAACCATAAAGATAAAGTAGAAGAAGAGGGAAATCGGACATTTATAAAATACAATGTGAAAGTTGTAATAAATGTTTCATAAGACAAACAAAAAGAAATATAGGGGCCAGGTTTAAATGCGCTTAAGAAACATTAAAAATTAAGACGTTGATAAATCCCCTGTGATCGAACATTTATTGACACATAATCACTACATTAAAACCATAAAACTAATTAAAAACGTATATAATTCTAAAGAATTTTGTATAAGGAAGGCAACAGAAATGTATAAAAATATGAACAATTTAATTAATTGAAATCTTGGTTCATTATTGTACATCATTGAAATATTCATTATTAAACTACTGGTGTAGACTGGCAAAATGTGACAATATTACTTAGTGATAACGTTACCAGAGGTATTAAGGGGTTTTTTTTTTAGGTCAGTGTCAGTATGTGCTGTAATGGTAACACTGTATCCAAAATAAGTATTCGTGATTTTTTAGTATTTTTTTGTGACTTAGTGAGTTAAATAACTTAAAAAGCCACAAAAAATTTAAATTTTCATTAAAATAGTATTTCATATATATCAATAATAAGATACAGTGTATGTAAAAAATATTCCGAAATAAAAAAACATTTTTTTTTTTTTAATAAAATTAATTTTGACCTCTATCTCACCTAGGTATTATATATATTTTACAAAATACCATGGGAGTATTTGTAAAGAAGTTATTTATTAATTTATTGTATGAGTGTGATGGGAGTTTATGCAATCGACAATTAATTTTTTAATCATTAAAATGAATATTAAAACTATATTAATAATATACAATTTTTTAATAATAAAAATAACAATAATTATTTCAAACTATGGGGCTCTTTATCTTGGGCCATAGACCAGTTGGCCCAGGCCTTAGTTCTGTCTGTGTATGTATATATAAGTGTGTTTTAAATTTGTGGGCAAATAATTAAATTATGTTTAAGCAATTCAAAAAGAATACAATAAAACAGAAATTTTTATGAGATCATATGGCTAAAAATAAAAATAAAATAAATATTACATCCATCCTATTAGAGTGAGTAAATAACTATTATACAAGAGCAGTTATTCTATGAAGGTCTTTACCAACAGCTAATGCTAACAAGAATTATAATTATAATTTTAGTACTAACTTGAGTTATAAAACAACATTTTCAAGGTTGCTAACATCAATTATAATCTATATAATATACCCCTCAAGAGGACAAAATAAATTTGTATTTTTTATTAAAAATGCAAATTATTTAGATTAATTATAAACATATAGAATTATATTATTGTCATTTAAGTTCTTATTAAACATAATTATATTAACATAGTATTTCACACCATGATTTTTATTGATGATTATTACTAATATTTAAAATACTTTTATAGGTAATTTCCAAAGAGAAGGTTTCTCCTTTTATTTTGAGATTAATTACATTTTTGAAACTAAAAAAAAAAATGAAATTGATGTTTGCAAAAATTTTAATTACATAGCTCTGTAGTTAAAAAAAAGTTGTGGTTTTTATTATTTGATTTATTAGATACACCTCTTTTATTGACTAAATATAATACAATAAGAAATTTTTAATCAAGTAATTAATGGTTAACACAATTAGAGTTAAAAATAACATTAAAAATGCTCATTTTCTCAAATTTGATAGAATCATTTTGTGAAAATACTAGAAGCCAAATTTGAAAGATACAACAGTATTTAAAAAAAAAATGTTTAAAGTAAAGGATTTTGACTGTTCTAAAAAAACAGTTTTGCAAAATAGAAATGTGACATCTAAAATCTGTTAAAAGAACATCAATTGAGAAAATTACTTAATCAGAAAATTTAATTAAGGTTTTATTGTAATTTTTTATAATAAATTTATTATAACAATTATCAATTGATTGTTAAACAACTTTTAGTAACACTAAAAAAATAGTTTAAGAATTATTTAAAGTTTGAATATGTAAAACAAATAACATATCTTGTTCAAACAACTACTACTGCAATAACATGATAAAATATTGATGTAATATTGGACCCCAAGTAAAAATATTGTATTTTTTTGAAATAGAAAATGCCTTTTTTTTGTCATTTATCTATATTGTATCTTTTTATATCATAGGTATGTGCATTAGTTGTATTGTCCTGATAAAAATAAATATGTACCATTTTTAAAATAATAAAACTTAAGTATGTATCAGGGCTAAAAATCTATACTCAAATTTTGATTTTAATTTCAATTATCGATATATCAATTTGCCAATTTGGATTATTAGAATTTCAGTTTATTAATTTTTATATATTTAATCAATTTTTCTTATTGATTTTTTATTTAAATAATTTTTATTTTGATTTCACATACTGATATTTCAAAAAATAAATTATGGTACCAAATATAGATTTTTATATATAATGCCTAGAATTAAATTTTTACAGAATGTTGCCATTTGAAATTTAAAAGTTATCTTCTTGATAATGCTTTTATAAAAGAAAGTAAAAAATGTCAACTATAAATTATTTTTTTATAACTTTTATGAATGAATTATTTATTCATTTAGAAAATAAAATACTTTTATGTGGTTACTTCTATCTTACTTTGTCATAAAATAAAGCTGGTTCATTAAATTCTGATAATCATGAATATTAAATAGATTATTATAATCTAAAGAATAATAATATTAATGGCAGTAAATTTTATACTATTGTCATATAAATAGTATACTAATAAGGGGGTTCTAGAAAGTCTGAATCTCCTAATTCATTTCCAATTTATTTCATTTAAATTTTGATAATAAATATCCAAAATTATTTTGATTTTTATAATTACTTTAGTAACCAATTTTCATTTTTTCCAATTTTTATTTTTATTGATATTAAAATTATTGAAATCAATTTTAAGCCTGGTAAATATATTGTTCATTATTTTTATGTTTAATGTCCTCTCAATTAAGAAACTTAACTCTTGTTTGAGAGAGGTTATGAAAAAATGCATTTCTTGCTGGTTGGGTTAATATGATATTAAACCATGATATCTGTGCATTGAGACAAAAAACATTCCTGTCTAAGCTATACGGGTCACCTATACATTGTTATGAATTATGTTTAATAGGCGAAAAAAAATGTTTAGATTACCTTGAAAATTTGATCATTTTTAGCCCATTCCATATAATATGTCTATTTTTTTTCAAAAGAATAATGTATATACATATTAATTTTTAAACAATAAGTCACAAGACAAGCATTTTTATATAATCTTTTTTATTATTATTTTTTTGTATCCTTACAGAAGAGTAACAATGTGATCATTGATAGACACTACTACTACAGCACTATTATGTAAATTTGATGTAGGCTACCACATTATATGAAATGATTGCCAAAATTATAAGTGTGCATCAATTTTTTAAGTTAATATTTAAAAACATAAAAAATGCAAAATACCCTATAAAATAATGGCCAAAATTATAATTTACTAATTTATATAAATAGATACTCTAGCAAAAAAAATTGGTGCTACATTTTTTAACTAAAATAATATGCTTTAAAATGCAATTTTCCAGTTTTTAACAATTATACCTATACTGTACTTATAAAGATACATTTATTACATAAAATAAATAATTTAAGAAGGTTTATAAATTATGTTTTAGTATAGTAAAAATTATAAGTTATTCCATAATTTCTTAAGAAATCTTTATCTATTCTATCATAACATTACCATTTCAGATTAACTACATCTAAATAACAAAGAGTCATGTTACTAAATTCAAAGAAATGCTTTTTGTTAAATCAACTAATTTTTCAAAATGAATAATAAAAATATAATAAATGTTTCTTATACGAGTATTTTAATTTAATTATGCTGGAAAATAAAAACTTTTAAATGACTTAATCAAGATAAATTGTTATTTTAACTAAAATAACAATGAAATATAGTCAAAAATTGAAATGCTTACCTTGACTAGTTCAAATGAGTTGTTGTTCGCACTGTTTTTCAAACATTTTTCCTTCATCAATTCCATACCTTCTTCAAGGGAAGGAATTGAAGAATTTAATTGGTCTATATTAGGTATATCATCAATAGGCAAAGATTCTATCTTCTTTTTAACAGTGTCTTTTAAATCATTAAGATCTGTATCTCCTTCAATTCCATTAACACCAAAGTTAACATTATTTGAAATAACTAACAAAAGTAAAAAAAAAAATTATTATTTCATGTAAATTTAAATAAACTTAGAAAACATACCTAAAGCCACAATAACTGCAGGTAGAATGAGATTTTTCATGATTAGTTTATTAGTTGTAAAAAGAGTAATTAAATCTAGAAATTACACGAAGTTATCACTTAAAAGAGCGGTTGGACGTCGAACTCGCGCAATGTTAATACGCAAACTAAATAATTTAATATGTTAAAAAGGTCGTCAAAAACTTAGTAGCACAATTAAATGGAAAGTTATTACAACAGCTGGCTTATTACACGTAACATTACCACCGTCTAATATCCATTGAAATTATTACATACAATTCCACACATAACACAAGGCAAACCAGGTTCCGGAAGTGACAGCAAACGAACAACAATTAAAACTAGTGGATTATAACAGCCGGCCGTAATTCTTCACAAAAATAGTGGGAAATTTGCGATTGAGAAGGTAATACGGACGTCATTACTAAGAATGATAAGATAATTTATTGATACTGATAGCAGTATATAACAATGCAGGACTAATGATAAAAGTTAATGTTTTCTGAAAAGTGAATGACTCTTAAAATGTAATTGAATGTTTCTCAATAAATTATAAACTTTTTAATAATTGAAAACAAATATTTATGTTATAAATAACATGAGAAATGTATAAATACACAATGATTCTTTTAACAGTAGCCACTAGATTTCTCTTAAAATTATAATTATATTAAAAATATTATTTTTGGTATTTTTTAGTTTCATAAATTTCTCGATTTATCAGTTAATAATTACTTTTTTTTAATCCCATATATATTAAAAGAGTGTTAACTATATATTTTTTTAATGGTAACTTCCATATTTAACTAGCCCATAAAATAATAAATGATCTAATTAAGAAAATGACTTGTCGATAACAACTTCTGACACATAATTTTTCAAATTATTACCATTTTAAAATATTGATTGGAGTTGAAGCGCGGGATGACAATTTTTATCATTAGACGATTTTTAGCCGAAACTTTCCTCCCGTTTAGGCGTAAAAATAATAATTTCTGAACTATTGGACCAAAAGTTGGTATCGAAAGTCGTTTTCTTGATTAAATAATTTCCTATTTTATAAGCTAGTAAAAATATTTCTTAACATTTAGAAAAATAAAGTTGACAGCCTTATAAGGTATTAGGAATAAATATAGAAAATACTTTATAATAGATAAATTGAGAAAAACTTGTAGCTAAAATAAACTAAAAAAAGACCTATACGTAATTCTTATTTTTCAATTAATTATTAAGTTTCTTGGGAGTTATATTATTTCTTTCCTAACAATAAAAAATTCATTTAAAAATACGTGTACATTTTGTTATATTTAAAACAACTCTAAGCGGCTCGTTAATTGTTCTAGGATTTTGCATTTCTATACTAATTCTACAATATTTATCATATTCACTTAGTAATATTTAAATTATTTTATGTATTTAACATACTTAAATAAGAATTACATCTTTAAATAAAATATTTTATTAATAAAGAGTACCAGGCTTTTTACAGACAAATATGTCAACAAACCCCTGTTCCGACAGTCTGTTCACTTATAAATGCATAAGTAATAATACTGATGGGTTCTATTAAATATTGACTATCGAAATATTCGATAGTAAATTCAAATCAATACTTAAAATTATTCGAATAATATTCATTATTTATTCATATGATGGATGATCTAAAATTATTGGAATAATTATTCAAATAATAAATAATGTCAAATTCTGTGGAAATACGATTTGTCATTTTGAAAAAAGCTATTAAAGCATTACGAGTGGTAAATTTCAACCAATCAATGCATAGTGTAAAATATAACAAAATTTAAATTTTTGGCGGAAAACTAATTATCTAAATATAAACCATAGATCTTCTAAACTTGTTTATACGATTTGTGATATAAACAGTGTATGTCAACTGCTTTATATAAATAATTTATGAAATTAATAAGTTTGTATTGATACATTTTAAATAAACGTATTCATGAATATGACATTAAATATCTATTTCTTAAATATATTCACCTATAAGTAAGGACCAAATGTTAATAAAATTCATGGTTTTCTATTTCTAGATTAATTATATTTAGTTTTGTAAACTATTCACAACAAATTAGGTTTGTTGAGATTTATTTATTTTAACATACAAATAGTGTTTAATACAGGAAGTTTTTGTGAGAAGTTGAAAATTTATATTCATGAGCTTTTAATTTAACATTTTCTTCGTTTAATCATCTTTATTTAATTTTAAATAATTGAAAAGCTTTTAAACGTAAGTCATTAAACATTTTTTGGCCTCTTTTCGCCTAGGTATAAAAATGTACCAAAAGAATATTGTTTGTATATAAACAATTAATTAAAATAATTACAACTTCCAAAATACTGGTTAAAAAGTTAGTTGGGCTATCCATTTTCTAAATTTGATCATTTTTTATTTTCTAAACTAGTTAAAATTTAATTATTAAAACAAATATAGTTTCAGGGATAAAATAAAATAAAATGCATACAAATATTCAATTAAAATTATTTCTTTTTACATGTAAAGAAATGAAAAATAGTAATTGAACTAGCATAACAACACAAAAATAAATGGTTGAATAACAATAAATTTAATACAAGAAGGCTTAAAAAATTTAAATAAAATTGCTCAAGATAAAAACTAGTTTCATTCGTTGTTCGCTGGATGATTATTTATCACACAAGTAGACTGTTGTTACACTTATAATTTTAATTAATACAAAAATATTCCATTAACCAAACGTAAAGCTAGGGTTTTTTACCTACCTATGAAAGAATATTATTTAAGTGTCTATAAAAGGATGTTAACTTTTCAAATATCATTTATAACGATCCTGCCAACATATATTAAAATGTTATCATATCGTGTATTGCATGAAGCGGATAACTGAATATTTCACTAATTCTCACTAGATGTATAACTTACACAAGAATTGCGGGAAACACATTGATTTCACAAAATAGGTTTCGTTGAATCACCTGTCTTATCTATAATCGTGAGTATAGGTAAGTGTAATAGGTAAAAATACTTTACGTATATCATTTTGAAATGGAAGAGGTTACAGACTTACAGGAGTGCATTTGCCTTTGTGCGGAGAGCATCACATTTGTTTTATTGCCCATGTTAAAAGAATAATGTCATAGATTAATAGATTAACACAGATAATGTTCTGGTATTATACATTATACATAATTTACATTAATGAACATAAAATTGTACCTATCTTTTATGTCTAAATGACTACCAGAGTTAAACGAATGTAGTTATTTTCGTATAACAAATTGTTGTTTTCCGTTTCTGTTTAATTATTTTATTAATCAAGTATTTTTTAATAATTGAAGTATATAAATTAACCAAACTATTGACATATCTGAGGTGTAATAATAAACCGATATATATATATATATATATATATATTATAATAGTCATGTGGATATCCATTATAGTGGTTATCTAAATCAATTTATATATATATGTAAGATTTTAAATATTTTTTAGGTAAAAATCAAATATTCTTCATTTAACTGGGAAAGGACAGTTTAACACAAAATTATTTATTTATACACTTTTTTTTTAGTACAAATACAACAATTTTGGTTGTTCACATTTTGTTGGTATCATTCATACTAAGTGATGTATACAAAAAACTTAAAACAAGCAATTTGCAAAAAAGTTTACGATGACTTTTTTGCAAAATTAAAAATTAAGCAGTAAAAAACCAAAAAAACTGCAAATTTTTATTTTTTCTAAACTAATAAATTGATAATTTTAATAATTTAATATAGAAAAATTATTATGAATGGATTTCTCAAAGAAACCAACATTTTTAAATTCTTCAGAGTACTTAAAATAAAATTTACTTTTTAATAAATTTTTAAGTTTACCAGATTTTATATACAAGTATAAATTAAAAAATATTTATCTACTTCTCATTTATTAAAAACCTGTAATTAAAACTTAATACACTAATAACATTATTTTTGTATAGTTTAGAAAAATTTTTTTAGAATGTGTGGTATTTTTTTTATATTCTTAAATAAAACTTTATTAGTTTTTTAGACTTTATATTATTGTAAAATATAGTGTTCAACAAATAAAAATATTAAATATAAAAAAATAATTTAAATAACAATACAAGCTTAAAAGATAATTTAGGTTATACAAAAATGTACAAATCTTTGGTAACAAAATAATCTATTATAATTAAATACTTATACAGATGTATTATTACACATCATTTATATATTAGATAATAACGTAAATGTTTAATATAATAAAATAAAATATAAAAATATAATACTAGTTAAAATATTTACTAAAAATAAAATAATTCAGATATAAAATAAGAAGAACAGTAACATAAGTAATAAAATTGATAATAAACTATTTTACCAAAAAGAGTCAATACTAAATGGTAAAACGAGTAAGATATAGCAGCAATAACAATTATTATACATCTCATATATTAAATAACTTTGATAATTTTAGATTTATTATTATTCAGAAGGAGGCTTGGTTTCTGGAACACATTTCCTAAAAACAAAAACAATTTTTTTTATTAATTTTTGTAAAATTTTAAGATTACTTTTAAGTAGATTATATAAAAATAACCGTGATAACATTTAATTAATTTAAGATTATTTTAGTCTGGTACATACCATCATACAAAATATGAAATTCAATATTTTTTCTGATAATATTAATATGTATTAATATAAGTTTATACATGTTAAAGAAGAGACAGAATAGGAAAATGTATGAATTTTGAAGGAAGAAGAGATAGAGACAAAAAAAAAGATTGAAGGATGTTATTGAATTTGATATAAGGACTTCTGATGTATGCAGTTGATGTGGAAGTTTAGAACCAACTTTTGGCATTTGGGCTGACCCCAAGTAGTTGGGATAAAGGTGAGGAAAAAGAAAAAGAAGAGGATAAGTCTATACAGATTAAAATGTGATACTAGAAATTCAAATACTAACCAAGTAAATACAATTATAAAAGTAGTAAATGCAATGAATGGTAAAAATGAATACTGTTGAAGGGCAAGTGAAATTATAGGAAACATTAGGCCAACAATAAAATTACCGCACCAATTTGCAACACTATTTGCTGCCATAATGATTGGTCTGGGTCCAACATCAGTCATTTCTATAATAGCAATAAAATATATAATTCAATTTGAGAAAAACTATGTTTTTAATAATAATAAACCTGATCCAATGAAAAAAGGAATAGGTCCAAGTCCAACTCCATAGCATAACACATATCCAACAATGAAGACTACTGATAGATATGATAATCCAGTTATAGCATCCTTTATAAAATATATAAATATTGAAAAATTAAAAAATATTTTTAATTTTAAATAATAGTAGCGAAAATTCATATTAAATTCATAAGTAATTTAAACTAGTAAAAAAATACATAATTAAAAATTTCCTTAAAACTAACCATGGATGAAAGAACCATGTAAGCCATTAAACCAGTAAGCATTAAAACACAAGTCATACAACTAAAAATGAGCAATGACTTTCTTCCAAAACTATTAATAAATGAAGTAGACACGAGCGTTACGATGAAGTTGATTAATCCAGTTCCTAAATTTCCATATTGAGCAGCAGTATTGCTCATTCCAGCATTCTTAAAAATATCAGTCGAATAATAAAAAACCTGAAATAAGTAATAAATGTATTTATTTTTATAATACATACATATTTAAGAAAATGTAATATATATATTAAAACAAACAAAAAATGATATTTTTATTTTTAAAGTACATAAAATGTACTATCCCAGGAATTTTAACGGGATTGTACTCAACAACTTCTCAAAGAATCATGTCGATTGGATGAATGGCGTAGTATAATAAAATGAACAGACAGACGATAGACATACATTAATTTATATATATAATAAAATCTTATATTAGATAAATTATATTATTGAATTGAGAACTATCTTTTATTATTTATTTAGTTTTCTACCAATATTATTCTATTATGGGATTAAGAAGCATGTAGTTTTTAAATAATAACATTAAATAAAAATTGATCTACTTACAGCATTGATTCCTGAAAATTGTTGACCAATCATTATAATACAAGTTATCATCAATGCTTTTCGATTTGCTGGACTACTTATAACTTTTTTTAGTGTCCAAGTTTCATTAGATACATTTAGGTTATCTAATTCCCAACTGACAGCTGATTCTGGTAATCCTCTTAATTTACTTAATTCTAAAAAATTAACAAATTTAAATAATATAAATTTAAAATTAAAATAGTTTTTTTCTAAATAAAATTATAATCATTTTTATTAAAAAAAAAAAATACAATTATTTTCAATCATTAGATTGGTAAACACTAATCAATTGTGATAGATTGATATAAATTTTTCAAAATTCGAACATGATGAATTTGTTAAAAATTTTTTTAACAAAATGTTTTGTCTAAAACATTATGGAGATATTGTTCATCTCAAATCTTATATTTTTTATATTATATAGTCATAGGCACAAATATGGTAAGGCTAGAGGGGCTTAGCCTTCCTAAAAATTATCTTGGATTTTCTACTGTCTAGTAGATAAAGCTTACATAAAGTTACTGTTTATTAGAGCAGCTGTGAACATGCATAACGATTGTCAATTCGGTTTTTCAGTGTATTGTATAAATAAATACAATAATTTACACTATTACACTCATTAATAGTCGTAGTTAGAGTTAAGAAATGAAAAGTGATATATTATTTTTTTATTCGTAAAGTAATAAAACAATAAAAAATTATTTCCATTTTTTAAATTTAAAAATTCTATAGCTAACTGTGATTTAAATGTCGATAATAATGTCTATTTGTTACCTGTAATCCTAAATAAAACAAACTTTTATTTAGCACTTCTGTTATATTAAATAATTTAATGAATGAAAATTCTTTAATATTTGGAACTATAGTCTGAACTAACAACTAATGCTAAAATAGTAGTAACTTTTTTATAACTTTATGTTATTAATTTGAATACATATTTAACTTTGAAAACTTTTTTAAGATATTCTATTTTTTAGGAACTATATTTGTAAAGATTTGTTAAAGTAAGAAATGATGGTTATCCAAAATTATTTGAAAGAAAACATCAATTTAGAAATGGTTAGAAATTTAGAAATCATTGAATGGTCAACATCTGTTTCTAATTATTGTATATTATTCAATTTAGCAATAATATTGCCTATTAATTCTGCCACATGTGAATGGTTATTTTCTGCCACGAGAAGAAAGAAGACACGGCTATGGTCAACTATGTTATAAGAAAGAATTAGTAGTTTAGGCATACTTAATATTGAAAAAAATATAGAAATTTATGTAACGTCAGTTTTAAATATTTTTGCGTTGTCTAATAGACAAATAATTAAACATTGTAAAAATTAATAATTTAGTTAAAATATAATACTTATTACATTATAAATACTTCAGATTTTACGTGTTCTTTGTAATCATTGAACAACACATATTGTATATTCTATGCTAATATTACAAAATATTTTGGGTATCTTTTATAGTTAAAATATTATTATACAGATAATGGTAAAATCAGACATTTTAGCAGGCCTTGTTGGTACAAGATGTAATTTTTTCTATGAAAACAGTAACTTTTGGGGGTTTATTTTTTAGTTTTAGTTATTATCGAGGTGGACATAATGCCCATGCACTCAGACCTGTTGGTCCATTGTGCGCACCTCATACCGAATTGTCTTGATTCGGTTTACCTACCTAAGTGTTAATACATTACCAATCATAAAGTCACCTCTAAAGATGACCAAAGAGTCCTGTCTTTCTGGCGAAATTAAGTATCTCTCTGGGTTTTAGGTTTTTAATATCTTCTTTTTCAGGACAAGGTTTATTCAAGTAATTTGATCTTAGTGTAGACAAGGCTTCACATTCGCACATGATGTGAAATGAGTCTTCCTCTTCTACTCCACACTTCCTGCGTAATGGTGATTCCTATACCCCCATTGGGTTAAGATGTTTAAGCAGGTAACTTTTAGGGGTACTGTATATTTTACAAATAATTTTTGGTACTTGATATCGAGGGTAGCGAGATAAATTATTCTGGGCTCAGCCCCCTCCCCAAATCTCAAACAATAATTACACCTATGTATATATTATATTTGGATTGTTTAATTTGGATAAGTTTTGTTTATAATTTTGAAGGTTTCGTTCAATTTCAAAAATCAGGGTTTGTAATATCACTTATAGTTTTATTTTATTAAAAGATTAAATAAATGAATAATAATGAACCAAGTTATTACCTGATAATGCTTTTCTATAATTATCACGTACTGTGTATAAATATTTTGGGCTTTCAGGAACAAATGGTAATGTAGGAACAACTATTAATAGTACTCCGGCATATAGACTGAACAAATATGGCCATAGATAGTCATTACCTATATAATTAAAAATCAGGTTTTTCTATCATATTATATTATAATATTATAATTGCATATTATTATCCAATTAAATAGACATATTAATAAATAAATTTAAAAAACACATAAATGTTTGTTAGATTCTAATACCTAAGAGATTTTCCAATCCTAAACCTTGAGAAGAAAGCACTCCTAAGTTAAGACCAACAGTGAAAATTACTCCAAATACACCCTCTTTTCCTAAAGGTGCTAATTCTAATAAGTACATTGGTACCATAGCCATTGTCAGACCTGAAAACAGAAACAGTTAATAAAAAATATAAATCTTGTATATTTTTATTAACATGTCGAGTTTGTTTTATTTTTAAAAATTATTAAACAGAAAGTTTAAAAAGTAATATATCAGTTTAATTATTAGAAACAATGGGAACAATAAAAACCCTTTATTTTACACATTGAAAACTCTGTATAAGGCATATAGACTACATTATTTTTTAAAAAACTTACCAGCTGCTAAACCTGCAATCAACCTTCCCAAAAAAAATAATTCGACTAGAGCTAATGGTTTACAGCATATAAAACAAATTCCAGATAAAACGTTCAACAAAAATGTAAGATTTAATGCACCTTTCCTAAATAAAAAAAAAGGTTTTTATGTTAGCAAAAATTAGAACTCTTTTAAATAAAGATATAGTAATAATTGGATTTTTGATTCCCGGAATACTACAATTATAATTGACCAATTTTTCGTTTTAGTATTTTTATCTACTTGTATCAGAAATACTTTACTTTTAATTAATCATTAAAAATAATAAAGAATAGAAACTATTTGATAATTTTACGAAATATAAAATTTCAAAATTTATATAGAAACATATTATTAGCTATAAATAATTAAACCTAGACAGTAAATTCCATCCTACATTCGGCGAAGTATAGGAAAAATAATTAAACATGGATAAAACATCTAAATCTTCAAATATATTTGGTTTAAGTTTTACACGGATTATAAAAATTAACATTGATTTAATAACAAATTTTCATAACTGAGTACTAGTTATATTAATCTACTATTATATTAAATTTAAATGGTGAACATGATAAAAATATTAATACCATTCAAGAAAATTATCTCTTAGAAATTAGATAACTCCTTGATTAATAACCAAGAAAATATAGAAACTTTTATTGTTAAGTATCCATAACAATATCAGTTCATTTAAAAACAAAAACAATGCGAGTTATTTTCAAATTTTATTAAAATTACAATTTAAAGTATGTAGTATGAAATTAATTTTTTCCGCTGCTATAGTATTTTGTGCATATTCATTTGTTGCTGCTCAACATGTTGAATGTAAGAAAGCAAAAAAAGAATGTAAGCCACACATGTTAAATGGTCACTATGTTAAATGGCCAAATCAAAAAGTGGAATTGACTTATTTACAGAGTAAACAATTTATACCTAAGAACATCATTTTTACACGGTTTCAAATCTGTGGAGATTATGTATACTTAGTATCCCCGCGATACAAGTAAAACTCAGTTTAATATAATTTTTCGGATAAATAATATGAAATTACATTTAATTTAACGTTAGATCTAACAAAACTGTTTTAGAGAAGGTGTACCGTTTACATTAAGTAGTGTAACACTCAACGATAGAGATCAATGTTATAATTATGTTAGGCCTTTTCCAACATTGGCAATAAACAATATTGACGATAAAGGTGTTATAATAAACGCAATCGACATATACATGGGCCAAGATGGTATAGTATGGGTATTAGATATAGGAATTATTAATACTCTAGAAGAAAAACCAATTATAAAGAGTGAACCTAAGATCTTAGGAATTAACTATGGAAATGGTCAAGTAAGTGATATGATTAAGTCCATATGATGACTTACAATTATTTCAAGTCTGAAGCAGTAAAAAATTACTGAAATTACAAAGTTTATATTTCAATCCGACTTTTCAATTTGTTTTTGAAATAAAAAAAAATTAATAAAACATTCAAATTTTTCATTTTAAGTATAAAAAATAAGAGAACAACTGGGTCAGACAATAAAATGGAGGTATAAAATATAAATATTGCAGACGTTTTAACTTTCTAGTTGGCATCGTTTTCTAATAATCTTGAGTAGAATATTTAATTCACTTTAAAATGCCCATTAATCACTGGTTCAAATCCAATAGAATATTTTCAATACCGGGTCACTTCTAAGGGGATACTGGTTGGGTGTGAACGTACGCCGTAAGCACTTAAATATAAAGCATTATAAATTATAGAATTGAAGACCTGTTTCTTAAAAAAAAAAATAAAAAAATCGCAATGAATAAAATTGTTTTTTTTTTTATGAGCAAAAATCATTGGGTCGACATAATGGAATTTTACCCCGGGTGGCACAATTCCAAAATGTGGCTACGACAATAAATATACCAATGAATACTGAATTATTTTTCTCTAAAAACTATTTAATTATCAACTAAAACAATATTATGAATCGACTTTTAATTTTTTTTTGTTTATTTCTCAAAAAAAAAAAAAATTTTTTTAAAGAAGTACATTATTTTAGGTTATTCATACGATACTCTTAGGATTACTAGTTTGTCGTGATCGGAGTCGTTTACAATACTTAGTAGTTGAATATATCGATAATGATAACCCAATTGTTTACGTTGGTGATTGTGGAACACGCTCAATAATAGTTTGGAATGTGGTAAGCAATGAAGGATACAAGGTAAAATTATCAAGAGGAGATACATCATCATGTGATGATAGTGGTTTCGAAGATGTTTTCTATTTGGTTTTAATAGAAACCTCTAATTGCAATTACATTTACTTCACATTTCTATCGAGTGTAGATATGTATAAAATACGAACTAAAGACTTACGCAAACGATTTAATTCTAAATGTATAGTAAATGTTGGCAGAAAACCATGTAAAATGATCATCTTAGGGTCAGCTTTTGGATCAGTGATATATTTTCGTATTAAAGGACTTAATAATTTGTACAGTTGGGATACAAAAGAAAGCTTTTTAGAAGAAAACATGATGCTGGTAAATACATATGTAACGAAATTTAAAAATGTTCATAAAATGTGTTTTTTTAATACTGCCTATTTAATTATAAACATTTAAATCAGTTTTCAGTGAACAGATAACTAAATTCCTGTATATAATTGTATGAGTCATACAATGTCAAAAAACGTATTTTAAATTTTATTTTATTTTATTTTTTGAAGTTAAACGTTAAACGGTTGATTGACTTAGATAAATCAAATGAAATATTTTTTTGTTTTAGCAAAATTATTAGCTGATTTAACAGTGTTTTTTAACGTAGGCCTTTTTAAAATTAAAATAATAATTTAAAATTTTTATAATTTCTATTTCATAGGTAAAGAAAAGTGTGGATTGTCGAACAATTACACATATCGACATTGATAACGACGGTGTGTTATGGGAACTTGAGAGTAATATTGAAGATTTTGTGGGTAACACTGTAGGATGTTATGGTGCTAGTGTAGTATTTAAACCGATATTTGGAAAACCAATACCTTTGCAACCGTGTTAATCGATATTTCTTTAATATATCAATAGTTATAAAATAAAGTTTCTATTACCTGCCCAAAGCATTTGCTAAATTCCCTCCAGCAGCGCCACCAACAATTCCACCAATCAAGAATATTGATACCAGTATTGACCAAACTATATCTATTTGAGATTTAGTTAATTCTATTGCATATCGATGTAAAATGGTATCATTACACCAACTTTTTACAATCTAAAAATTTTATTTGACAAAAATATAAAATAAAAGTATTTTTTATTAATTTAAAATATTATTTGATTCACAAACTTACCCCGGCAGGAGCATTGACAACTCCTATATTATAACCGGTAGGAATAGAACACCCTAAACTAATACTAATAGTAGTTATGAAGAGAATCCAAGATGTTTTGACATCCTAAAATTAAATTTAAAATTATAATTGTCTTGTAAATTAAATTCTGTAATTAAATTAATGATTTCCAATCTCCAATAAACTTGAGAATTAATATCGCAGTGATAACTATAATAAGTATGTAATTTATTAAATTAACTAAAATATAAAAATACATTTCTTATTAAAAAAAGATGCAACTGTAATTTAAAAATCAAATATTTTTGACACTAAAATAAATTTTTTAAAAATAATTTGCTACACTATAAATATTTATAATTTTATATTAAATGATTTTCAGTATAAATATAAAAACGAATTTATTACTTTAATGGGAAGTTTTTGAAGTTTGGGGTCAATATTTTTGTTTTTATCTTGGATTTCTTCCATTTCCTCATCCGAATTGGTTTCTGAAAAATAAAAATAAGGTGACCAAATAATTCTATTAGAAATACATCTAATAATATATAAGTACATAATTAATTTTAAAAAAAATCATTAAGATTACATAGAACTTTTTAATTATTTTCTAAATATATTGAAGCTATATTTTATACTTATTTCAAATAAAATGAAAATAATAAAATTATCCTCCAAGCTAATGAACACTACTCATTTTAAGTCACATTATATATTAAATATATACTACACATTTATACAAAAATATGTAACATTAACATATATTTTGAGGGAAATATTTTTATAGTCGAGTTTATTTGTACCATGAAATTTGATGAGTGTAACTGAAAATAAAATTTAAAAAAGGTAATCAGTATACTCAGTTTTAAATTCTTTCCTCTTATAAATTCGTTACTCTTCATAAATAAATATATTACCATAAATTTTTAATGGAAAATTAAGGAATCTAGTAAAATTGAGTATGTAAATCCAAATTTTCATTTTTAATATTTTTTTATATTATCAATCGTTGAAATATTATTCTGAGTGAAAATTATAGCCTTCAAATATTATTTAAAACAGTTCTTTTTATATATTTTACTTCTTATTAGTTTAAATTGAAAGAACAATTAATTATTGAATTTCAAAAATTAAGTATTAAGTTTATTATCCTTTTAAAACTAAAGTTTTGGTATTAAAGATGCAAAATACAAATAGAAAGAATATTTATTTATTTTTAAATTGAACCTTAGTAATACTCATTAAAAAACTTACTAAATTCATTTTGAGGTAATGAGTTATACAATATATTTGTAAATTATATGTAACTAACTATCCAAAAATAATAAAATTTACTTTTTAGAAAAAATATTTATTTTTTGCTAAAATCAAGAGATGTTTTGTGAAAAAAAAATCACAAATTACTAGTTGACGTTACGTTAAAAGGTACTTGAAATGTTAAATAAGTTAAAGTATCGTTAAAAATGAATTAGAAATTATTAAGATAAGCATAAGAAATAACTACTTAGTTTATGTATACATGAAGTTCAAAGAATTATCAACGATTGCTGGAGATACCTTATAAACTGTATTAATTAGTAAATTATAAGTTAAATATCACTTACAAATTTTAATGAATAGCCTAAAACATGTTTTCTTGATGATTAGAACTGAATTTTATTTAAATTAACTAAACTCAATGAGTGATGATTAGTATTGAAATGTGTTTAAATATTTTATTTTAAATGATACTAATAATTTAATTTTTTTGTTTAATTGACACTTATTAGACATCAAGTAAGTCGTCACATAAATAGATTATTTAACCAATCTGGGTCTTTTATTTTAACTAAAAAGTTAATAGGTTGGATAAGATTTAATTAAAAATTTTGTAACGTAATTTTTGACCTCGATATATTATGTATTAAATTTATATGGTCGTAAAGTACCAATTTGTTTCTTTTAATATCTGTTAATCATCACAGAGCATTTTATTAATGATTCAGTCACACACGAAAAAGGATATTGTCCAAATAGGAACATGTGTTTTTTTTTTTAATAATTTCCTAATACCACTTACTAGTGAATTGAAGATTACCTTTTAAAATTTAGCTCTTTAGCTTTGCTATAAATATCAAATTTCATTACACGTAAGAAATAACAAAAGTATAATTACCAAAACAAATTATGAATTCATAAGTTATTCATTTTAGTTATTATATTTCTTTATGGTAAATGGCGAATAATTTAAATTTAATATCTAATACCTAGTACCAAAATACTTTTGGTTTGGTTTGGACTTGTTAGAGAAGAGAGGAATCGTAAGCAGTAAGAATAGTTATGAAAATGAATATTGAAGGAAGAAGAGGTAGAGGATAACCAAAAAAGAGTTGGAGGTTAAAAGGATAATATATAAAATACCACCTCTCATTAAGACTAGTCATACTCCTAAAATACTTTTAATTACCTTATTTAAAAATGAGTTTAAATTAAATCAAACCTATTACAGTAATTAATAAATAAAAAAGTAAAAGTGTTTTGATGTTTGTTTAAAATAATTTTAATTTGAGATTTATAAAACATTAATTTTGAACTGACATGATTTACGTCGCAAAAATGTCAGAACAAAAAATTTTAAAAAATAGTTATGTTTACATATGTAAATATATGTACAGAATACACGTAATCCATTAATTACAAGCGTGTTAAAAATTAATACATTTAAAACGTTATAAGAATAAAATAATTAAAAAATATTAATTGTTTTAATATAGTTATTTAAATGTAAAACTTTTATCTGTTGAGTATTATTATAAATTATACATGCTAAGATATTTTATGAATTAACTTAAATATATTAATTTGCTCTAATAGGAGGTAATAACTCTTAAAATTAAATAAAAGCGAGTATTGTAACATATTACCGATCAAAAAGAAAAATTTTTATTTGATAAATTATACAAAAAGTTTTTGTACTAAGTTATCATAAAAATATAATTATAAATTTTTTAAATATTTCCTAGTATAAATTGCAACAGTACAATTAAAATTTTACAAAAGTGATTTTTATTATTAATGATAGAATGATTTTGTCTTTATGATACTAAAAGTTATGGAAATAAAACATGTATAATTACAATTTGTCTTATGATTAACCTGTATAGGCTAAACTAAGTTACGTGTTGTTGAAGTATAAACGAGAATTTGTTAGAATGAACATTTTTATATTAAATTTCTTAATATCTAAAAAATATTTAAACTTTGTTAATTTGTAAAAGTTAAACGTAATTAAAATAAAAAAAAAACATGTTGTTATAAATCTATGGGAAGTAAGTAGCATTAAGTAATCATGTACATAATAAACTAAAAAGTCATTCATTTTTATATAAAATTTTATTTTGAAACTACGTAATTTAAGTTAATTTACTTTATGAGTAATAACCAAAATTAATACTACATTAAACACTATTTAAAATTATAAACGTATTAATGTATTTTAAATGAAATGTTGACATTTTATATTTCATACAAATTAAACTATATGATATTTTCAATGCTTTAATGTAATAGGTATACTATACATTTTGAACATATAAATATTTTAAATATTAGTTATAAATGAATATGGATACCATAATATAAGTATTTATATTATGGTATCCATATGTTTTAATAAAATATTTTGTAAAAAATAAAATCATGTAATATGTTAAAAGCTAATTATCAAAAATACAATATACAAACATTAATCTTCTTTATATTATTTTTTTACATTACTTTTTTATTATAAATGAATAAAAAATCACTATTAATTCAATAGTGCAAGGCAATAAACTGCATGAAAAAAACACCAACCAAAACATTTCACAAGTCCATAAATCTTGAAGAAAATAAAATAACATAATTGTAGCCATACCATGACACATCATAGCTAAGAAATTATGTAAGAAAATAATTATGAAATAAATTAGTACCCCTAAATAGTTGTTATTTTCTATGTCAAATAAATAAACACCATTTAATAAAAGTGTCAACATGTACAATTAGCATATTTTAAAAGATTTATTTAGAATTGAACTATTATATTTTTATCGAGTTATTAAAAAGGATACATATAAATCCATTTGTAGGAGAAAACATACTAATTCCACTCATGAAACCAAACATCTCGATACCAATAAAACCGATTGACAGAGAATAACCGATCAAAAGTCTATTAAATATTTAGTAAAAACAAATTTGGTTAAAAATTAAATTAAATTAAGTACTATTAAAAATGTTATGTATTGGTGCAAAAGGTGTAAAATATTAGATAAATCAAAAAATGCATGGTATAACTAGTGATGATATTGTAAGATAAACAAAAATTAACAAATAATAAAAGTCAGAAGAAGTGTCTATTTAACATTTTTACTAGAATATATTATTTCATTTATTTAAAAAAAAAAAAAATGATTTTTCAAATGAAATAATTTTGTTTTTAAATTATTCATAGACCTTGAGTAGTCAAATATTTAATGACTAACTTCGTTGCTAAGTCGAATTGTTTTAACCCAAATTAGACATAGGTTATTATATATCTATTCAAATAGAATATTAATATCAAATACATTATCAAATTATATTATGATATTCTATGCAAACTAATTAAATACAAACAATACTAATCATTCATTTATAAAAATCTTGAAGTGATAAGTCTTCAAATATTTTGTTTACAATTATTTCAAATTATCTTAATAAATGTAAGTAAAAAAGTTTAGTCTACAAAATATTATAAAAAAATTACGTTTTAATTGGAAGAGGTTATTCAAAAAATAGAATTAAAAATCCATTACAAAATAATTATTTTATAAGTGTTATTTAAAAAAGTATGCAAGATGTGCCTCTAAAAATGACAAAAACTACCCAATATTCTTACATAAAATTTAATGTGTTAACCAAAACTAAAAGTTTGAATTAAATTAATACAAGTGGCTAAAGCTAAAAAATGAAGTCTAAAACTCAGTTACCTTTTGTCTTGAACCACGAACATATCGTTGTTATAATCGTAAGGTAGGCACGCCTTAACATTTTGCTCCTAATTATTTACAATATAAAAGTCTTTAAAATAAAATATACACTTGAAACACAAAGTTATACGTTAAAAGATAAAAATTGTGTATAAGTTAACTTAAAGCCTTTTATAAATAATTGGGCAAGATAAATTTAACAAAAAATTTTAGGGTTAAAAAGTAAAAAAAAAAATGTTCAATTATAATGGTCAAGAACTCAAACACATTTGATGGTATTTCGTTGGATACAAGTCAACTGCTCCAAAATAGTAGGTAAAATTCCAATCTACTTGTTATCTGTAGCCAGTAAAAATAAAAATCATAAAAAGGCATGAACTATAGTGTAATCTGCATGAGTTGTGTTTTCAATACCCGTTATGATCATACAGAGCTTGTTAATAAAATAAGTAGTTATGGATTCCCAATATAATTGTGACCAAACGGTACCTATTGTTCAATTACAATATTTCATATTTGGCCAATTTAAACTAGATATGAGAAATTTATGATCAAGTTCGTTTCTTTTTCTTCAAATTCCATGCTAAATTAAAAAGACTAGTGATAAAATAAACGGCCTATTATTATTGTCGTAAATAATTTATAGCCAATGAAATAACTTATTTTTTATGCGATAAACATCAGGCTAGTTAATGTTAATTGAATTTAAACAAAATTTAGAAAATATATGGAGTTTGATGTTAAACCAAACAATTTAAAGTTATAAATATAAGCTAAATTTTACACAAAATGGAATTTAGCAAATTATTAAAGGCATTATGGGTAACATATATGTAAATAATAATAATAATATATATCATTTTTTTAAGCCTTTTACTTTTAATTTTCATTAAATATTTCAATTTCAATATATCAATAGCAAAAGAATGTAACTTAATTTGAATAAATTATTTAAAAGGAAGAAAAGTAAGCGCTATTTTTCTATAGATCACAATAGAAAGAGGTTTTTTTTGATTTTCAATTATCTTTATTAATAATAGATTTAAAAATTACAAAAACGCTTAAAATGTGTTATTACTGTATTTGTCGAAAAAATAAAACATCTCGAAATGTCTATGGTATGCAGAGGATATAATGAATTGATTCCGGGATTTCCAAATTATACACTAGTATATTTATTTTTAATACTTTTTCATACAGAAATATACCATTGTACAGAGCCGTATTTAGAGATACTTAATCACTTATTCCCGTTGCCCTCCCCCTTAACACAGACCTGTGTTGATTATACTTAAAGGTCTGCAATACGAAAGCGATTCGATAAACAAATTAATTATGTGGACGATATCAAAATATTTACTTGATTCACTATGTGATATTTATGTTCTTAATTTTTATCTAAAATTAATAGTTGAAAATATAAAATCGAGAATTTTAACATAAAAATAGTATTTTATTTTTAACTACGACAGCCATTTGCCGTAGTTAAGAAGATTTTATTAGAAATTAGGGTGTCGGAACTTTTTTTTAACTTATAGTACGTAACATGATTATAGGACGCAGTGTTTTCGGAACAATTTCATAAGTTTTTTAAATTGAAAATGGTAAAATTAAAAAAATAATGCAATAAATTTCATATAATAAAATAATGGATGTGTTTATACATTTTGATAAATTATATAATAAATAAATAAACCTATCATAATAGAATTAATACCTTCTCAGATTCGCACCAACAATGCTAGAACTATTGTACAAATGTAAAACGTAGGAAAAGTTGCATATCCATTTAGACTTGTAAAATTTGCAATTAACACCTAATATCTAATAGCATCGGGACAACCCACACAAAATATAAGACCTGCAAAGAATTTTTTTTTTTTTTTTTTGTAAAAATATAGATTTCCTATTTTAAACGTCAAAAAAAAGTAAATAAAAAACTATTAACATAAAATAAAGCAATACTTGCTTATAAGAGGTTAGATTTTATTTTTCTCTTATTAAAAAAAGAAGACATTAATTACATATATTCACACAATTATTATATATAAAGAGTGATCTGCGATGTTTTGACGAATTTAATAATTTTTGATCTACTAAATATTTTGGGTTACTTTATTATTATTAGTACTTAATTTTTTTGAGTCACTAAGTAATTCACGATTATAGAATTACCATGAATACCATTATTTTTCTCTTGTTAAAAATAAACAAAATCAAATTTTTTTTAAAATAATAGAAAACACGATTAAGTCTTACCCTATGATTTAAGGCCATAACTAGCATAATAAAATGAGCCACTAAACATAAAAATCTAGCTGGAATCAGGCCATCCGCACAGAATGTTGACATAGTGAAACAAAAATTTTTTAGTTTTAAATTTATTTTGTTTTGATATTATTAGTGATGAATGACTCGTTAACAGCTAAAATCAAATCATAAAGATAATCTAATTATTTGAAAATACTAGTTAAATATATGTATTATGAGTTATTAAAAGTTCAAGCTTTTTAAAAAATAGCAAAAATAAGCTTATTCAGTAGTTTTAAAAATTAAAAAAAAAAAAAAAATGCACGAAAAAGCATTAACTATGTAGTGTAATATATAGGTGTTCAGTAAGTAAGGAAACGGGTTTCTATTGTTCTCATTGTTTATAACAATTGACTTGTTTCCTTACTTACTAAATACTCTGTATAATTAAGTGTTTTTTAAATAATATTATATTAAATTATGTTCAACATTCTCAACTCTGTAATAAAAAAAAACAATTTTTTTTATATTTATCGGCCAAAATCATTGGACATTGTATTCGGACATTTAATGTATGAGCTATTATAATTTTAGCAATAAAGAATAATCCAAAACCAACCAGATATGTTTTTAGTAATAAGTATGGTTATCTACCATATAGATATGGAAACCTATTTTAAACATACTGGACACTAAGGGCCATATTTATAGTTGATTCTTATGAATGAATTTTACTTAAACTATTCTTAAGCATGCTATCTAGATAGCTTTAGCACAGTTTATTCATAAGACTTAACTATAAATATGGTTCTAAATATCCAACTATAAATATTTTGGTAAGAATAGTTAAAAATTCCTTATCGCTAAATAATAATCCATAATAGTAACGTTTTCGTCGTATTAAGTTATGAAAAATTGACGGTCAAGGCCAATATCTAGAAGAAAGAGTTCCAAGTATTTTATTTGCACATCAAAGTATGTGTCAAGAAAATGTCTGAAAAATTAGTAATTAACGACTCCAATAGGTTTTGCCACAATGAGACGTAAGTGATTGAAAAAATATTAAAAAAAATGACTAAAGAACTGGTTGGTACTAGAGAGATGTACGATATTATATTCAAGTTCATATGAACTGTATCCTTATACCATCGATTTTTAATAAAACATTTAGTTATAAGTAATTTAATTATTAGTAATAAGCTTTTGAAAAATGTAAATTTTTTTTCAAACACTTATATTTTTTATCGTCTTATCACAAATAGTCAATGTATAAATGTAAGAAATTTTATTTGGTTTAATTTGATGTATTAATCATCTCCCTGCAAGTTTTTTAAAATCTGTACTTCTTTCGAGGAATTTTTTCTAATATTTTTAGAAAAAGATTCTCGCCTGGTAATTATTTAATTTGGATAGCTGTTACTTGAACTAAATTGAATTAATGTAACTTTGTAATAGATATTACAATTAAGCATTTTTTTTTTAATACATAAAAAAACCATATTACAAGATAAAATAATTAAATAACTTTTAGAGTTATTCAATATTAATATACTAAATATAGTAAATAAGTATTAGTTTCAATATTACGGAACAAAAATGAACCAATACAATAACACAAATATTAAAATGCAATATAAAGTTAAAATAAATTAATCAAAATAGACCAATATTGTATTAAAATCTGAGTTCGCAGTTTTAAACATTTAATTTTAGAAGCTATTATTTTTATCTTGTTTAAAACAAGTAATATTAAAAATAATGCGATTAAAACAATGTGTTTAAATAAATGTTTTAATGTTATATTTTTAAATAATGATTAAAACATAAAAAAATATTATACCTTTTTTTTATCATAGTTTAAATTATCTTTTTTAATTTTTATAACCCAATAAATTATATCTGATTTAAGATATCATTAAAAATCAGTTAGGGATGTTAAATAAAAACTACGATTCGGAATTTGAAAACTTTAAAAATAACTTCTAAAAATTATGAAACGTTTACAAAAGCTAACAAAAAAAACTTTAAGATGAATTAAAAATATTTTTTTTTGATTTTAATGAATTTTTGATAAAACATCATAATTTTTAATTACAAAATATTATATATTTTTTAATTACAGTGCAAATTCGATTAACACTCGTTTATTCTCCATCAAAATCAGATTTTAGTTGAGGATTTCTTTTAGAAAATAATAGAAGTTCTTGTAATTAAAGACGTTGTTGCGTTTAATTTTACGAGGTTGAACTCATAAATTATAAATAAGTCATTAACTAACCGTTTAATGAATTATAAAATACTTACATCCTAGGTTGTCAGAAACATTAATTTAATTAGTATAATAATTTTATAAAGACCATATCAGGTACGTACTGACTATATTACATAGTTAGTACATATTTCAAATGCAAAAATAATAATCGTCAATTTCGCTTACTAAAACAAATATTACATAATTGACGTAAGATATGTAATGATGAAGAATGACTAAACACTTGGTCAGAATTCAGTAAATTTGACTTTAGTTTAGACACGTACTTAAGGTAGAATTGATTTATGTATAAAAATATTTTTTTATATAAGAGAAAAATAAATTCAACTACTAAAATAATAATCTTTCACTTTTAGACCTGAAAGTAGGTATGCCGCGACTACTAGATTTACCTCTTGATAAGACTATTTATAGCTATACTATGATTAAAATTTGACCAAATTTATTAAATTAAGTAAATTATAAGTTAGTAATAAAATAATTAATAGGTGAAAATTGGGAAGTAAATTTAAACATATATCGTCGTATATACTGCAATAGAGCGTATCTTAGTTTTTCTAGGTTTTCAGGGTGATCAAAAAACCAATTTGAATTAAATATGTTTTAATATGAGATAATTTAATTTTCATAACTATCAATATAACGACAAGTTTTGCAAAAAAAAATGTTCAAAAAAACTTATTTTATCATAATTGGAAAAAAAAATTAATTTTGTCAAATTTTATATTACGTTCTATTGCAGTATAAGCAACGATAATTTGGTAGCCAGAATAATCTAATCAAAGACGTTGATCCAGGAAGGAAATTACTTCTCTATTACTTGACGGATCTCGCAAAAAATAATTTTTATTTAAAAATATTTACAAGAGAAAAGAAAAAAATAACTTTGTCTCTTTAATAATTTTTTTTTTACCCTACACCAGTGAATTAAATTTTTTCAAAAAAAAAAATTAACATTTTATTTGGAAAAATTGTACAATTGCATAATTGAAAAAATAGGAAAATTTACCAAATAAAATATAATAAAAATTGATCACTTGTGGTTAATATTGTTTAAAATGTTGAAAAATATACTAATTGCTATTTTTGGTAGTTCTAGTAACCTTTAGTAATATAACAATTATATTATTGTTGAGTGTTATACTTCAACTATACTTTCTGTATGGAATAATTTTTTTAATACTTATTAAAGGTAAAACATCTTTGCCAAGAACTGATAATGCTTCGACATTTGACAAAGAAGTAATTGTTCTAAACATCTGGTATTCCGACCATTTGATAACATAGGTTACCATAACCACGACGGATATTACTTCGATATTAAATAAAATATAAAACGTGGTAAAAACTCCGGCATTATCGATGGTTAAAATTTTTTTTTATATATTAATACATATGTTTATTTGAATATCTACTATCTATATAGTGAGATATAATAAGAAAATAGTCAAATGTAATACTTTTTTTTTAAACAGTATTTTCGTGTTGCTATTGTTCCAAGATTATCCTTTTTTAAATAACTTTTAGCTTTAGAAAGATCTAATCGATCTCGATTAAGAGACAGTATCGACCTAGAACCTAGAAGTTTCGGAGGAAATTTTTTTTAATGACCACTAAGACGATTTTCTTAGTAGCCTAGCAAGAAAAAAATAATTCAAATTTAATGCAGGCCCCTTGAGCCAGCATTAAATTGTCACTGCGATATAATTATTATGCCATTATTTTCATGTCGTTAGCTTAACGTATCATGCAAATACAAATGTGGTATTTTATAAATTCAATATAAACTGTTTTAAAAAAGTTGAATACTGTTGTAATAAGCATATTCTTAAAAAACAAAAATTAATTTTCAAAATAAAATCACGTATGCTATGTTTTTTTCATATTTATTCATAATATTGTTTATTTTTCGTATAAACAGTCTATTACCTATGAATTCAATAGGAATCATACACATTTTCCATATATCAACGATATTTTACAATTCATTATGTATAATTAATATAGAAATTATTATATATTAGGTCACTATTACTCCCTATTTAAATTCTCAAATCGTTTTTCAAATAAATACAAATATATTAAATTTATTATAAAATGAAAATTGATATTGTCAAGAATTAGTTCTTTAATAAGTTATAGTTGTAAAATGTATTTACACAAAAGGAAAAATGTTTTAGTTTATTATATGTATAATACTGTAATGCACTATGTCTTGTGAAATTGTAATATTTGTTTTTTTTATATAAATGTATATCTTATAATAAAAGTACTGTTTAAATACTAAATTATTTTATTTGATTTCTATTTAACGAGAAAAAATGAATATTTGTTTAATTACCAATTATGATTATTAATAAAAATATTTAACTCTATATATACAACTGACAAAACTTCCCGCAATCCTCATACAAATGAAAAAATATCTCAATCATTTTTTACTGAATCGATATTTAACTCGAGTTAGTTATGTTTAAATTTAATTACTTTAAAAGATAAGTTAAGTAAGTTAATGTATAATCATAAACTATTGTTAACTGTTAATTTATAACTATCTTATGCTCACTTAAATTGACTTGAGTGTATTCATATTGCAACAAAATATTTGGAAGCTCTACTTACATCATATTTTACCTTCTTTAAAAAATATTTCTTTACAACAAGAAATACAAATTATTTTATCTTCAACATTTTATGGCAGAATTTTAGGAGGCTAACTTCCCTCAAGTCTTTTCATTTTGCAACCAATCATAAGATCAAAATTTAGATTGAATTCAATTAATATCGTTGTTTTATCTACCTTTTCACAGTGAAATGATACTAAGTAAAATATTTTTGTTAGGTTTTATACAAGACTAATTAGAATGATTGTATTAGAGAATGGGATACCGATTATCTTTATAAAATATCTGTTTAATGCCGAATCATCAGTGACACGTACCCCCCATACATTTTTTACCAATTAATGAATAAGAACGCGATAACTAATAAAATGTTAGAGGTTATAATAATATGCGTTAATACAGAGAGGCAAAAAAGACTTAAATTCCGAAAATTAAAATAGCTCTTCTTTCTTCTCATAAAAAAAAAAAAAAAACTTTTTAAGGACTCACACCAATTATATAAATGGGGTTGATTTAGTTTAAAGCCCTTATACTCACCCTAAAATATCTATTATTTCTTATGTTGGGTACACTTTGGTAACATTTATTGTAATAATTATTTGATAATTGACAGTATAGAATTACAACACTATTTTATGTTAATTATTTATATAGTCCAATATTCACCTACTACGAAATTTGATAATTTCATTAATCGATTTCGCGAATTATCGGTATTTGAGTAAATTTTGTTTGAAGAAATTAATTAATTGTCTCATTTTTTGTAATTATTGTCGTAGTAAAATCCAAATTTTGGTAACCAGGTATTCGTAGTAATTATTTTCGGAATACATGTGTTCGGAGGATTTTTTTTTACAATGTCAGAGCATTATTAGTTTGTGACAAACTCCGTAACCCCATACTAAATATAATTTTTTGATTTGTAGGTTAGCAGTTAAGTAAATATTGTATTAAATATTAATCCTAGCACATTTTTATTTATGGCGACACTGTTTGGCAAATTAATGATAAAACTAGCTTAATTAAGAAATATATGGTAATGTTATCAACTTAAATAAACGAACGTACTGTTTTTGAACAATTTATAATGAATTAAATACATACAGAGTACTACATTTTTTCTTATAAGTTAAATACAATACTAATGTGCTTTGTGTTTTTTAATGAATTTGATGTAGTTATATTAATTAATTATTCTTATATTTAATGATGCACTTTTCCCCCTGAAAAGTTTTTATAGGAAAATTGCGCTATATAATATTAGGGAAATTAAATCAGTTTTTTTTTCATACAAGATTTTATTGTTGATATATATATAATTGATGTAACACTAAAAATAAATAAATATTATCTATTTTTAAAATATATCTACAATATGTTTAATTTAAAATGTTTATTTTGAATTAAGAAAAAAAGATAATTTAGATTTGAATATTATCATGACAATTCTACTATCAACAATAGGTTAAAATATTTTAAAAATTATACTCATCAAAGTATTGAGATTGTAAGTAATCAAGGCTTAGTTCCCCAGAATTGTGTTAAAAGAAAATAACATCAATTATGTGTGTTTTTACACTCTACATTTTATTATAAGTAAATACATAATATTCTAAAAACATTAAAAATTTCTTTCCTACTTAATACAATTTTTAATTAATTATCTACTTATTGTCAATGAACAACTAATAAGTAATAAATTAAAGGTAAAAAGGACTTGGAAGTTATTAACTCATTTTATATTATATTTAAATATATGCCCAATTTTAAATTGAATAATACAATACAAGCACAATTAGTAACATCATTTGGTCCAAGGACATGAGTGGCATAGAAACCATTATACTGGTTATATTTTATTATGCTTTTTAAAATCTATTATTAGACTAATTATTGGTAGTATATTATTAGTTGTCTAAATAATTGATTTAATATTTGATAGAAATTTATTAATAACACAATATTATATATTAACATTAATTAATTGGAAAAGTATTATTGTTTACCTATTTGGTGTTACAAATTAATTTAAAAATAGTAATAACTAGGAAAGTACTGAAGAGTAGTTGTTGTCTGTTCATAAATAACTATAGGACTTAATACACATTTATCACTTGAATTATGTAATTTATATAAAAAAATCAAAATAATTTGTATCAAAAAATTAGTATAATATGATAGTGAAAAATACATTGAATAAAGTAATTATCATGCAAAAAAAAATATAAACTAATTTAAATTTATTTCGAAGTAATCAACATAATTAAAAATTTACTTTCAAAAAAAATTAATTAATTTTCATGGAACCAAAACAATTAAAAAAAAATTAACTACGCCTATGAACAATTAATGTGCAATAAAAACATTTAGGTGTTTAAGTAAAAACAATTATTATTCAATTAATTACCAAATAAATTATTTGGAGTGTAAAATGTCAATATATTAGACAATTATTAAATTCAATATCGAAATTCTTATTTATTATAACATTAGAAATTAATAGAGATTGTATTTTTTATGTATCTTATGTACTTAAAATTTAATAAAATTGAAAAAGACAAGTATGAGCAATATTAAAACGTTATTTACCAATTAAATATTGCCAATCTTCCAGTTTTTCAGTCGCCATAGTAACTAAGTAATCAAGTAACAACAAATAACAAACAAATAAATACTCGGATAATCAATCAAAACTTATGATACATTGAACAAAATAAACTAAATATTTTGATATTAAATAACAACAAAAAAATCAAAAACTTAACTATACAACATATCTGAATGCGCCATAAGAGCAGAAAAATATTATAAGATGAAATACGAAATGACTAAATTCAACTAAATTAAAGCAATGAGTTCAATATACAGTTAGGTAAGCTCAAATTCTATTGATATAATTCTATTGATAACATATATCTAATCTATTTGTAGTGATAATAGTGATTAAGTTTTTTTGTTTTACTTATACCGCTTCGTTGTGGTGTTAGTACGAACTAATACAAATATATTTTAGGTTAAAAGTAAAATATTTATGTTATTAATATTATAATATTAAAAATCATATTCGTATATTTTATTTTTTACGAAATATTCAGTAAATACTTTTAATTATAATTTATTAAAGTTCTATTCTATATTATAATTGCGAGACAACAATACTAAGATTATTGTTTTAAATGTGTTAGTTATTTTTCTGATACAACATGAATCAATTATAATTGTTTTCGCTATTTGTTCTACGTACCGCCGAGTTACACATAGTGTAAACGTCTTGCTATGCATAACTTATCCTACTGTTTCAATTTTTTAGTGTTAAGTATAATCTAACAAGTTTGTAACATACCCTTTCTCTTTTTTTGCGAATTATTACTAGTTTTGGCCATGAACGTCACGCATTCAGTAGGTAAGATGCACCATTATTTATCTCGTATTAACGAGTAGATTTTTTGCTATCATAAGTGAATGGGTGTTAATGGTAAAAATCGTGAATCATTAAATTATTTGGTAATTTATGTCTATTTCAGTTTTGGTTCAAAATGGTCTTCCAGAAGACAAATCAAGAAAACTTCAAATGCAGTTAATGATGGAAAAACTGCGTAGCAAAGCATTACAATCTCAATACAAACCACTGACTGATTCAATAAAAAATATTAAATTAGCATTACTAGTAAGTTATTAAAAATTATCAATTTGTTACAAAGAAAAATTATATTTTTAATATCTTTAATAATGTTAAAATTTGAATTAAATAAATTAACTTTTTAAAATTATTTTTCTTATACCATAAAACTAAATAAATAGTTTTAATTAGTTTAATTTATATAATTTTAATTATATTTTGATTATATATTTTATGTATCATTGACTTTGTTCATATATATTATATGAATGTAAAAATAGCAAGTAGTTAATATTTGTAATATTGAAGCATAATATTTAGGTCTTAACTATGTAGTTTACATGTTCTTGAAATTTTTATTGGTTGCTTTGAAAACAAATTTAAATAATTTATTTTATTTAATTCTTGAGTAATTGTTTATTTTAATTAATCATTTTGTAGGAAAAAAGAATCAACGTAGATCCTGCTGAAAAAAGTCTTGTTCAAAAATCACTTGATTTATTACAACAAAATATTAAAGTTACTACATTACAAACAATGGTTGAACGTTTAGATAGTGTCAGCAGACATCTTGGGTAAACTTAAGATAAATTGTTAAAATAATTGAATAGTTAGATTATTTTCATTTATTAAAGTTCAAAAAGAGTTTTTCAAAAACAAAAATGACTACATTTAGGGAGTAAAACTTTTTTATTTTTTTTTTATTATTACAAAATTTTTTATTACATTTTGGGTCATTCCATGTGAAATCACCTAACGTGTGTGCTGGTATAGTTCAGAAATTTATATCATAGACTTCTTAAAGGTCATTGATAACAAAAATAATATTTTTTTTTATTATTATTTTTTTACCAGATAGCGCATTTTTTATAATTAAAAACATGAAAAAACAGCCTATGTTCTAGAGTCTATAACTTCACATCCAAATAAGCTATCATTGTGGAACTAGCACTGTTTTACTCATATTAAATAGTACTTCAATTTCATTCTTAAGTTTATGAATTTTGAATTTTTTTGAACATCGAAATTTTGATTTAAATTTTTAAAATTTTGCAATATTTTAATAGCAAAATTTAAAGGTCAAAAAATTTTTTAATTAAAATTTTTTTTTTCTTTTTAGAAACTTTTAATTATGTTCTTTTAACCCATATCATATTTGAATCGGTTTATAATTTTTTTTGTATCGTTTTACGGTCTTGAACACGCGTGGTTTGCTGAAAATAGCCAACTTTATCATCTCATTACACAAAAGTGACTGAACGAATTTTTTTCAAATTTACATAGCACTTACCTTTAGGCAATTAAAACGTCTGGTGAAAATTTCATGATTGAGAAATAATTTTAACGCCACTTATAGAACTTACAAAATTTACAATTTGCGTACTATGGAAAATCCACAAACTACGTAATTTTCAACATTTAATTTTAATTGTTTGCATTTATTCTGCACGAAAATAAAATACTACATACCATTGTAGGCAACTATTTTTTAAATTATTGTTCTTGTTTAGTACTAAGGAAAGTATAATGTCGATGGGTTGTCTTTATTATACATAGGGTATTAATTTTATCATATTACTTATAGTGACTTTTGTATCAATTTCTTCATGTAATATGACAATGTTAAATAGCATTTAAAACTGGTTATCTATTTTTATTAAATATAACAGGATTGTCCATTTAAAATGACTATTGTGTGTCACCAAGCAGTCAAGTCAATGTGTAACTTTTATTGTTGTGACTAGTAAATTGTGTGTTAATAAAATCGATTTTAATTATTGTTTTTGATTATAATTAGTTTAAATTTATTATTATGGAATGCTCAGTCGGTATAGCAGTGAACGAAGAGTGTCACAAATCGGTTTGCGGTGTTAATAATCAATTATTATTAAATATTTTTGATTTTTCTAATGAAAACCAACAACTCCTTGCTTATAGAATAAACTGTTCTTTAACTATTTGTGAGTATCACAGTAAAAAATATTTAGATTATTTTTATTTTGTGTTTGGTAGAAAATGTTCTGATTCATTTAATATACATAAAATAACTGTTCGCAAAGGTCTGATTGAAATAAAACTACAAACCGTTTTTGAATATTCAAATTTGGAATTAATACCTGGAATGGCCTTATGTAAAACATGTTTAAAACGTTTGAAAGATTCTGCTGATTACTTGAATATGAGTGTTGAGCATGAAGAACCCGTGTAGGAGTCTATTGAAAATAATTTAGAAACAATAAATAACGCTTGTAACAATTTAGGTATATCACCTATTTTATTAAAAAACTTAAGTAAAACTCGCCGACCAGTTATATTGAAAAAAAAGCTGAAGCTATAAGTACTGTAGTAAAAAAAAAACTTTTCTCGGCTTATGAAATTCCTTCATCTTCTTCTAATAGCACACATTTTATTCCTAACGGTAATTATGTCGTTATNTAATAGCACACATTTTATTTCTAACGGTAATTATGTCGTTAAAGAGTATGAAAGTTTAATAAATAACTTAAAAATAAAATTTAATGAAACCAATGAAACTAGCCAACACATAAGAATTTTAAGTCTGTTGCCTAAATCTTGGTCGGTTTCAAAAATTTGTGAAGAGTTTGGTGCCACAGAATACTTTGTGAAAAAGGTAAAAAAATTAGTCGATGTTCATGGTGTTTTACCTGACATTGTCGTTCAAAAACCTGGTCGAGTAATTCATTCAAATGTAGTAAAAAATGTTGATGACTTTTATCATAATGACGATTATAGCAGGGTATGTCCCGGCATGAAAGACGTCATTAATGTAAAAGATGCCGATGGTAAAAAAATTACTAAACAAAAAAGATTGATTTTGTGTAACTTAAAAGAATTATATATAAATTACAAAACAGAAAATCCTAATGATAAAATTGGTTTTTTAAATTTGCTGAATTAAAACCTAAATGGTGTATTTTAGCTGGAGCAAGTGGTACACATTCCGTATCCGTGTGCGTGATCCATCAAAATATAAAACTTATGGTTGAAGGGGCTAAATTAAATTTAGTCTTAGTCGATTTAATAAAAAGTATTGTCTGTGATATTAATAACGAAATATGTATGCTTAATGATTGTAATCANAATAACGAAATATGTATGCTCAATGATTGTAATCGATGCCCTGGACCTGAAAATCTCAAACGTCAAATGCTTAATTTAGATACTACCACGATAACTGATCAAATAGTATATAGTCAGTGGGTGCACACAGATCGTACAACACTTGTCAAAATTATTCAAAATAGAGCAGAATTTTTGGAAAAATTAGTTGAGCAGCTACCTATTGTTAAAAAACACCATTTCATTTCAAAAGCTCAGTGTACGTACTTATGTGAAAAGAAAAACTCTCTTGCTGTAAATGAGTGTATTGTGTTAGGCGACTTTGCTGAGAATTTCACGTTCGTGATCCAGGATGAAATTCAAAGCTACCACTGGGTAAATTCTCAAGCAACTTTACATCCTTATACAATTTATTATAAATCTAATGCAATTGATTCTTTACAAACAAAAAATTATTGTATTATTAGTGATCATTTGACACATAATACAGATGCGGTTTATGTTTATCAATCTCACTTAATTAAAAAAATAAAAGATTTCATGCCAAATATAAAAAAAATTCACTACTTTTCTGACGGAGCTAGCAGCCAATATAAAAATTATAAAAATATGGCCAATCTATGTTATTACACAGCAGATTTTGGCTTAGAAGCAGAATGGAATTTTTGTGCGACCANAAAATTTTGTAAATTATAAGATCAAAATAATTAGGTATAATATAAACAAAAATAAAACTTATATGTATGTATAAATAGAATTAAATTATATTTTAGAATAAATTAAATTGAAATATATAATAAAAATTATTCTCTATTACACTCAAAAATATAAGTGGCGTTAAAATTATTTCTCAATCATGAAATTTTCACCAGACGTTTTAATTGCCTAAAGGTAAGTGCTATGTAAATTTGAAAAAAATTCGTTCAGTCACTTTTGTGTAATGAGATGATAAAGTTGGCTATTTTCAGCAAACCACGCGTGTTCAAGACCGTAAAACGATACAAAAAAAATTATAAACCGATTCAAATATGATATGGGTTAAAAGAACATAATTAAAAGTTTCTAAAAAGAAAAAAAAAATTTTAATTAAAAAATTTTTTGACCTTTAAATTTTGCTATTAAAATATTGCAAAATTTTAAAAATTTAAATCAAAATTTCGATGTTCAAAAAAATTCAAAATTCATAAACTTAAGAATGAAATTGAAGTACTATTTAATATGAGTAAAACAGTGCTAGTTCCACAATGATAGCTTATTTGGATGTGAAGTTATAGACTCTAGAACATAGGCTGTTTTTTCATGTTTTTAATTATAAAAAATGCGCTATCTGGTAAAAAAATAATAATAAAAAAAAATATTATTTTTGTTATCAATGACCTTTAAGAAGTCTATGATATAAATTTCTGAACTATACCAGCACACACGTTAGGTGATTTCACATGGAATGACCCTTTTATAATAATTAAATTTTGAATGATCATTAAAATCTTAAGTTCCTATGTGTAATTTCCTATCTTAATGAATACTCTAATCAAAAATATTTTAAAAGATTTATTCTCCTATATGTAAATTCTGTTATCTATATTACTGTTTTCTTATAGTTTTTATTTGTTTATTAACTAACTAAATTATTTTGCAATAATTGATCCAATTTAAATATTTTATGCAATATTAAATGTATTTTTATTATATAGTTTAAAATTCACAGTTGGACCTTCTGGAAAGGATATTTTTGTGTCTTCTGATATGTTTTATTTGGAAATTATATTAGAAGACAATGGTGGAGTTAAAGATGTTAAAATTCATCATGATGGAAAATCAGAACCTCAGGTAAAAAAAAATTGAAATGTTTTAACTCATGCTACTCTATAATTATTAAACAAATATTAAATAAAATTTGTTTTGTCTAAATTTTGTTACATAAAAAATGAAAATAATTTTTTTCCTTCAAATTTTTATATATATATTTGATATTTATATTTTTGTTTTAGAGTTGTGCAGATTTAATTAAAAGTTTGGCCAACTGTGACTTTGCAGATTTCACTTCACAACTTGAAGGACTTGCGTCCATTTATCAGTTAAATGCAGATAAGATAACAAAATGTCGCGCTTTTAATGCTTTACAGACATTAGAGACAGATCTTGAAACATTTGCTCAAGTACATTATACATACCACAAAGATTTAATATCCTTGGTTCATAAAACTTCGTTGGGAGTTGTTAAACCAAGAAGAGGAGGTAAAATAGAAATAATATGTTTTTTTTATGTATGATTTGTATTATTCACATGTTTTTTTCAGGCCATCCAATGAAAATAATTTATTTTGTTTCACCTTATGATTTATTGGATTTGGAAAACAATTCAATGAAAAATTTAGATAAAGATACTTTAGATGTTGGTTACTATGCCACAGTTTGTATTGAAGCTGCTAATAGTAATAATGTTCAGTCGGCTTCACTTCTTGGTGCAACAAGAAGTTCAGCAGGATTAAGGTAATATTAACGTAATTTATAAAATAAAAATATAGTAGATACTTCATATGTCAAATATTTTGTTATCTTGAACTGTGTTGAAATCCCTTAAAATTTATAATTAATATTTTTAAAATTTTAAGAAAACTTAGGGTCTCAAACTTCTTTTTGTTCAAATTGAGATTTAACATAACACAAGTCTAATGTAATTAGAATACTATTTTTAATTATTAATATATATTAATGGCAGTTCTTTCCCTTTTAAGAAACCTTCTTATATTTCTTTCATTCTAATTTTTTTAAATTAATTTATTTAAAAAAATATAATATCAGTAAATTTATCTATGGTATTAGTGTTTATTATCGTTAAACAGGGGTAGGAAATTAGTTTGTATGACAGGAGGCCATCTGGCCTCCTGCCATACAAACTAATTTCCTAGTTGCTGTATATTTTGATCACACAAGTGTTGCGTATTTTATTACTTAAATGTGCTGTTTATGTCACTAATGCACTTTGATTATGTTTAAGGGATGTTTATTCCCTCTGAAAATTAAAAAATATAATAACCGTATAAGGAATAATACCATATAAATAAAATTTACATGGTACTATTCCTATAATAAAGTTGCTTTAATTTGACCCTTTAATGTGGCTTAAATAAAATGTATAAATGCATATTAATCTGTTCCTTAATTATAATATATAAATTACAAAACTAGGTTATGAATTGAAATGTTACGTTTGATCATAGATTAAACATGATTATTACAGAGTATAGCTTAATATTCTAATTCTTCATTGTTTGCGTTCACTATATAGATCTTTATTATAATTTGATGCTTTAATTTATTATCTTTTAGTACACCAACATTTATGCCATTCACTGTGCAAAATAGTATAACTCTACCTGCTGTATTTGTTTTACGATTGAATGAACCAATGCCAATATGTCTACAATTAGCTGAAAGTATAAAATCTGAGATTCAAATGGATTTAGAAATGTCAGTACCTCGTTCATTACTTAAAATGATAATTGAACCTAGCTCTCAACCTTTAAGTGTGGTAAGATGAATTAATTTTTTATAATATTAGTCTGTTGTATTTTGAGTTTTATTTTAATCAAATAAAATGTTCAGTCTTTACCAGATCAGCAACACTGCTATTTTTTGACTGATTCCAATTTGAAAGGAGTGTTAATTCAAAATATAAAATTTACTCACCCATCTCAAGTCACAAAAGTTATAGCTTATCTTCGACAACAGGCATTATTTAACTGCTTAATCAAGTCTTGTGTACGACCTGAATGTCAACAAGGTTTGATGTTAACATTAAAGTTAAAAATTAAATTAATTTCAGTTTTTATTTTCTAGAAATACTGAATACTATGGTTTTTGAAATTGCTGCTTATGAAGAAATGTCATGGCAACATTTAGTTGTTTCCTTTGAACATCCCATTGAAGAAAGTTTGGCTACAGCTGAATTTAATTTATCAGATATTTCTAATCTTAAGTGTCAAGTTTATACTTCATCAACAGAAACTCATGGGGAATCTGTACTGAGTTCTCCTGAATTCGCTAGCAAAGTATTACAAAGGTATATCCTCTCCTTCCTTTCTTAAAAAAAAAACAATTAAATTAAATCTTAATGTACGTTTTATTGTTTCCAGAAGTTTTTCTATTCCAATCACAATGCGAAGTTTAATACAAACTTGGGAAAGAGAAAATCAACAGTCACTTGATAATGATATGAAAAATAACTTTTCAGGAACAGGAGGGTCAACAAATTTAGGAGATGGTCCTGATATAAATCAACATTTTGCTGATCCTTCAAATGGTCCTGATTTTTCTTCAGATCTTGATGTTAAACTAGAACCCTTAGATGGAGCTGGTGCCTTAGATTGCTTCCCTGCATCTATTATTCAAAGAGATTTAGATCAATTTATTTCAGAACCCAATTTTTTAGCAGATATGGATTTTAATCAATTTCCAATGGATGTTGATCAAGAAGAACAAAAGAAGCAGTCTTCTTTTAGGGACGCCAGCCTTCAAGAAGATCCTCCTGATCAAAATTCGAAACCATCTCCTACAAAAACTGAAGAACTGATTAGCATACTTGACGATGATGACAATGGTAAAGTCGAAGATGAGAAACCACCCCTAGATACAGGTCAAGTGATTATTGAGTCTTCTAGTGAAGATTCAATAGAAAAAAGCAGTTCATCAATATCAGGAGAGTTTGATAATATCCCTGATGACATTGATCAATCTAATCAATTAGTATTTGATGTAGATGATGATGGCAGAGATCTTAATGATCTAAATGATGTAAAAGAATTTATTAAAAATCAGCTAAAAAGTGATGATAAAAAAGATGTACAATTAGATAAAATTCATCAGTCTCCTTCAGTTAGTATAACGGCAGTTGATTTAAGTTCAATTCCATCTCCACAAATTTTACCACAGGTAACTGTTGATAGAAGACCTAATATTGAAGTCATACCAATACCTAATGTACCAAGTTCTATAACAATAACTCCAATATCTGCAAAAACAATAGCCGAAGAAAAATTAAAAAAAAGTAAAAAAGATATTGAAGGAAAAGCAGAAAAAAAAAGGAAAAGAAAATTAGAATCTGAAACAAATGTACCTGAAAAAGTAAAAAAACATTCTGGATCACTTAAAATGTCAGATTCTAGTAGATCATCATCACCATGTGATTATGTTTCAAACCAACTTCCTTCAAATACTATGATGATGAAATTAGCATCTAATCAAAAAATAAAACAAAGTACATCACCTACTTTATCTATTAGTAGTGTATCACTGGCCAATACTAAGTATCCAGTTACATCACCAAAATCCAATTCAGGTAAACCTAGTTTATCTGCATTGAAATTGTCGGTTCATAGTCCTAAGAGTGAGTCAAAACAGAAAAACAAAGAATTTTCAAAAGATAAAGAAAAAAGAAATTATGCTTCAAGTAATTCTTCTTTAAGCCAAAGTCCAAAAAGTATAAAATCTTCAAGTTCTAAAAAAAGTGATGTTGAAGATCCTGGAACTACTGTATCTACTGAATCTCCTAATAAATCTCAAGCAAAATGTAGAAAACTTAATGCTGTGATTGATAGATTATCAAAGGATAAAACTACATTAAATTATTCTATTGATTCTGATTTACCCAAGTCTAAAGATTTTTCCATAAAAGCTTCTGATAAATCATTATCTTTAAATTCTAGTTCTAATTTGAAGAATCCTGAATCGTATCAAGTTAAGCATAGTTCAGATGGAATGAAAATAACTATTAATAAAACTAGAATGAAAGAATCAAAGCAAAAAAGCTCTTTGAGTAGCTCTCCAAAATCTGGTCAAAAATCTAGTAGTTCTAGCAGTACTAATAGTAAAAAAACGGGCTACACACTTTCTAAATTAACCTCAAGCACTTCACAAACAAAGCAATCATTCAGCTTGCCAAAGACTAAGTCAAATTTAACTGTCACAAAAATAAAGTCTAGTTCTAGTAAAGTTCGTAGTGATAAATCTATCTTTGCAAGAGCTGATATGAGAAAATCTAGCCCGACAGCCAAAGATGAAGAACCTTTAAAAGTTATAAATCCAGTTGATAGTTTCATAAAACAATTGGACACTAGTAAATTTCAAATACCAAAACTATCAGCTAGAACTAATACCGATGATAAAAAATATAATGATTCTTCTAAAGTTGATTCCAAACCTATAGACTTAGCTAAAAAAATTGATACTGAAAAGAAACATTCTCAAAGTGATTACATTAACCAGAAGAAAAGCACGACAGAAAGGTTGAATTCTCTTCCAGGTATTACTATTACTACTGTTGAAGAGCGAATTGGTAAATCTAAAGAATCAATTTTAAATAGCTTAAAAATTGATATGCCATTAATATCTTTACATGCACCTAAAGCAGACACAACTCTTGAATTATCAGAGTGTAAAGATTATTCACAGAAAAAAGAAGATTCAACTAGCTCCATCTCTTACCAGCAAAAGCCTATTGTCCCTGTTACAAACTATTCAACTACACCTTCAGTATCAGTACATATTCTTAAATCTCCAGTACCTTCACCGTTATTAGTGTCTTCTCCACATTCTGCCTCACCTTCGATAACTGATGAAGAATTGATAGATGATTCATTTGTACGTGTTGGTAAATGATTTTTGTATGTACAAGAGCCCTTTGGCTTTTGGTAACCATTTGACAACTGAATTCCATTTATATGTTATTATATGTATATAGTATTTATTAGTTTTTTTTTTCATTTTATAGCAGAATTATTTGTGCATTATAATTGTAAATTATATATTTTATTCTATATTGTATATATTTAATTAAAAGATAATCTGTGTAAACATCTAACTTGTCTCAATATAAATTATTTTTGGACCTTATATATATATATATCAATATTAAAAGTATAATAATATTAAATGTTCTGATATCTAAAGATGAGGCCCAGATCAATATTTAAAAATGAAACTACAGTAATAATAAATATAAAATCTACATAATCTATGATCCATAGTTGCTGGTAATCAGTGGTGTTTGGGAGGAAGGATGTAAAGATTATACTCACTAATAACTTTTTTAATTATCTTATACCCTAGAAAAATAACTTTAGTACTATTTATATTAAAGGGTATACACTCACAAATCAGTGTAAACCCTAAATTAAGTATGCTTTTTTGTGAAAGCACTACTGTTAGTTATAATGTATAACATTTAGATATAGTTGACAAAAAAACTAGGGTATAGATTTAAAAAAGTTAATTTTCATGTATTAGGTTTTAAAATAATAACAATTTTTTAGCTTTGATAATGAATGTTATTTTTAATTTTTAGTATACTTTAAAGTAAGTATTTATTTACTAAGTTTTCCCATTTGAATGAGAACTTGTTAACAATCAAAGCATTTTTTCAGAAAAGACAAATTTTATAATAAATTAAAATAAACTCTCAAAATTTTCTTCTCAGAAATATTTTTTCTATCGAAATAAATAAGGGTATTATACCAATTGAAAATAAAGAAAGAAGTCGTTTTTTTTTTGTACTTTCATAGGTATAAATTATATTTACTCCAATGACCCATTTACGAGCGGAGGCCATTTTAGGATCGGATCAAGGTTTCTGCCTCGTCGGCAAACTTATAAATCCCATTCTAAACCAAAACCATTAGCTTCGTTTTCAAATTTTAAAAAACGACACGGTTTAAGAAAATATTATCACTAATTAAATTATAAATATAATATATTTTTTTAATAGAAACATTTCTTTAGGAGAGAAGAATATTAAAACATACGTCCTCAATATTTTGTGCAAATTTCTCCAATGATTTACTAATAATCTAAAACATCGTATGATTATAATTTTTTTTATTAAAATAAGAGGTAATCATTTATAAATTTTTTCCCTTTTAACAGTAACAAAATGAAAAAATAACTATTCATTATTAATTTTGTAGAAAAATTTAATTTTTAGTTATAATCAATTAAATAATACGTAATGTATATAATTATATACATTAATTATAATTAATCAAGTGTAATCATTATCGCGGCTTTCAGGCTGTTCAGTAAAACTACATGTAAGTTACAAAAATAAGGAATTTTTTATCATATCAGACATTTAATGACTGACTAGCTATTACAACTGTTAATCAAGTATGATGATCATAGTTAAAAAAAAAAATGCTTTGAGAATGTTGCGCCATGACACTCCTAAATTAACGGTTGGCGTCAATAGCTTATAAGGATCATGTGGACCGATAATACTTAACCTAAAATAAAGTACATAACCTTTAAATAATTAATTTATATATTTAAAACGCAATTGTCGCCTTATGAGCTAAGGGATATAACAAATACTCTCTCTGGTGTTTGGATACTCCTTGATGTTTAGCTGAGCTGCCTCTTTATGGATCACATGAGCTGTACATTGACTTGGTTATCTGAGCTGATATTCTCTATTTCATTGAATCCTCTGCATAGGACAGCAGTGCATTAAAACTGTAGAATAGTGTCTACATTGTTCATAGCAACAATGTGGTTTTGTTTGAGAGCACAATTATGAACAGAGCACTGTATGAGCTTACATAAAAACCATCTACGGTGTGTAGAAGTACGTAGAGCACGTTAAACAATGCATGAGCTTGCAGGTTAGAGAGAACACTCACATATTTAAAAACCACAGAAACGTTAAATTGTACTGACAACAGCAACAGCAGCTGATAACAACGGTACAAGTGGGTATTGCACCATATCCAGTATTACCAACTAGAGGTCAACATATACTAAATTGATAACTCTTTTATGGGGTTCAAACAGAGATTACACATTATTCTGCTGTTTAAGCATATCATTATAACAATTAATCGTTTACAATTTAGTGATAACGACAGATTCTTAGAATAAAAAACGGTAGCACAGTAGGGGTCGTAACATAGTTGTGACAAGAATAAATGATATCTGACAAAGAGTAAAATCACTATCATAAATAAATATAATTAAAAAACACGCTTTTAAAGCACATCGAACTAAAAAGTTAAAAATTATTTTTAACTTTTTAGTTCGATGTGCTTTAAAAGCGTGTTTTTTAGTTTTTTTAAACTATATTTATTTTTCACTTTTTAGTTTCATGTTATGATAGTAGTTAATATCAATATCATGGTTGTAACGGGTAACGGGAAATAAGGGTTCGATTCCGGAGAGGGAGTCTAAGAAACGGCTACCACATCCAA
>NW_026099572.1:50163204-50167376 GCF_025091365.1 Daktulosphaira vitifoliae | reverse complement strand
AAAGTAAAATCAATTCCTACTTCTTTTATTATTCCTGAATAGTAGTTCTTTGATTTAAAAATATAATATATCAATAAATATTTATTATAGTATTTCAACGTAGCATGAAATTGATATTTAACAATTTAGTATTGTAATTTTTACGGAGAAATTATAAAAAATTAAAAGTATTTGTTATTTTCATGGCAAACGTGTATAAAAGTTGAAAAACTTGATGCAATACTTTTCAAAAGAAATTGTTTTTACTTATAAATAAATTTACTGGTTTATAAGGAATTTTCATTAGAGACCAAAATATACTTTCCTTAACCCATTTTTGGCCCGATTTTAAATGTGCAATTAGAGTTTCGCATATAAACTAAATAATAACAAAATCTTTCTAATTAATATGAAAAATATTTATGTTTGATTATTAGGACACTTATGAATAATCAATAAATATATTTTAATTAATAATACACGTAACAAGCAGAACGTATTATGAGCAGTTTTTCAATATAAATAATTATTTAAACACCAGGAGTTGCATATGATTTATTACAATAAAAATACAAAAAATAGAGATTTAAATAAAATTTTGAATTTTTCTCTAAGTTTACTGTTATTAGTAATTAGTAAAGTTTCTAATCACATATTAATCTAAAAATTGAATATTTTATTCCTCATAAAATTTTCTATTTAATGATTCAAATTCTAAACTTGCTAAATTTGGTTTAGTAAAGTATATACTGGTCTATAATCATTAAAAAATATTTTATTTTACTGACATAATTTTACTGTGTAATTCAGTATAAAAACGAATATTATACTCCCATTAATTTAGAGATATTTAATTAAAGTCATAGTATGAAAATTTGGGAAAAGGTAATAGATAAGAGAATAAGAAATGATACATCGGTATCTAAAAACGAGTTTAGAGTTATGCCTGGTAAGTCAACAATGGAGTCAGTGTTTTGTGTGAAATTATCTAATAGAAAAGTTTAGGGAAAAGAAGAAAAAACTGTGTATGGTATTTATATATTTGGAGCAAGCATATGATAGAGTTCCAAGAGAGGTTCTAAAGTGGGCATTAAAGAGAAAAGGAGTCCCGAAAAGGTACATTAATATAATAAAGGATATATATGATGGAATTTGTACTAGGGTAAAAAGTGTGGGAGGAGTAACAGAAGGTTTTCGGGTAAGAGTAGGAGTGCACCAAAGTTCTGCTTTAAGCCTTTACTTTACTAATTGTCTATAGTGTTGGATGAAATTACAAAGAAAGAGAAGGAGAGATGCCGTGGTGCATGTTGTCCGTTGACGATATAATGTAAAATGGAAGGAAATTAATCATAGGCTAGATGTGTGGAAATCAGCTCTTGAAGAAGAGGGTTTAAGAATAAGTAGAAGTAAAACAGAGTATATAGAGTACGAATTTGACAAAGGAAAACACGAGGTAGGTGAAATGAGGAGGTCAGTGACAATAGGCGAGGACGTGACTGGAGAGAAGGAGAGTTTTAAGTATTTAGGGTCAGTTGTGCAAAAGAGTGGTGGTATGGACGAGGATGTAAGACACAGGATTAAGTGCCGGTGGTTGAAGTGGAGAAAAGCGTCTGGTGTCTTATGCGATAAAAGAATACTAATGAGGCTGAAAGGTAAATTCTACAAGACTGTAGTGAGACCAGCTATGATGTATGGTTCAAAGTGTTATGAGGAGAGAAAAACTGGAAGCTGTAAGAAGATTTATGAAAATAAATATTTTCATAAAAGGGAAGAAAAGGATGATGAAGACCAAAAAAGATATGGAGAGATGTTATTGAATGCGATATGAGGACAGCTGAGTGAGCGTAGAGGACGTGGGAGGTCGTGTCAAGTGGAAGTTTAGGATAAGGGTGGCCGACCCCAAGTAGTTGGGATTAAGGTGAGGAAGAAAAAGAATAGGAAAATAAAAAAATTTTGGTCCTTAGCGAATTATAATTATTAAAATCATTAGATTTTTTAGCTTTGATGCGAAACTGAGAAGGTATTAATTTTACCATGATGTGTTTATTATTATTTTTTTTTTGTGTGTTTCTGTTATTACTTTTTCTAAGCTCTGACCGAACCGATTTTTTTCAACGATACGTTAAAAGATCACAAATCGTAAGTAGTTGAAGACATTACCTCAAAAATTGAAAACAAATTTCCTCGTTACCCGTAAACGGGGGAAATCCTCCAAAAAATTACAATTTAAAATCACTAATTTTCGATATTTTTTCAATTTTTTTTCTTAAAACTGCCATAACTTTTTTAAAAATAATCGAATTAATATATATTTATATTTTATAGATACCTTAGGTATTTACCTATCATTTGATATAATTTTGTGAACATTTGACCCTTTACCAGCTCACAAGAAGCGTTTCAAAATGGCAATTTATTCACAAAAAATTAAATTTTTAAAGTGTTACGGAAATAATCACATTTTTATATATATCTTAAATTAAAGCTTATTAAATATTATTTATTATTATTTGTTATCATGGTGAAAACGAACATCAAAGTTAATAAAAAAATCCAGCACAGGGGGGTCGCGGCACAGTGGTGACGTGGCATAGTTGGATCAAGTATAATGATATCTGACAGTGATTAAAATCACTATAAAAAAAAACGCTTCGATGCAAATCTTTAGATAGTGTTTAATTTAAAGAATTGGTGGATTATTCCAAAAGCTACATGCTCTGCTATTTTCTTATTAATATCCTGAATGAAAAAGGGATTATTAAAAAATATAATTTCTCATAAAAAAATTGTGTTGAACCATAGACTTTTCAATAAGTTATAGTATTCGGTAGCCATTTTCACCACGAAGACAAGTCCAGAGGTCAAATTTTTTTTTTTCATAAAAAAGTACATTACATTAGCTTTAATTTAAGATATATATAAAAGTGTCAGTATTTTCGGAACACTTTTAAAAGTTAAGTTGAAAAAATTAATTTTTTGTGAAAAAGTAGTCATTTTGAATCCCCCTCTGTGGGCTGGTNTGAAAAAATTAATTTTTTGTGAAAAAGTAGTCATTTTGAATCCCCCTCTGTGGGCTGGTACAGGGTTATATTTATAAAAAAATATATACCAAATGATAGTTAAAGACATTATGCGTCTATAAAAAAAAAAATTATATTGATATGTTCATTTTTGAAAAAGTTACGGCAGTTTTTAGTAAAAAAAATTGAAAAAAATAACAAAATTTACCGATTTTTAAATTTGTAATTTTTTTGTATATTTCGCCCATTTGCGGGGAACGAGGGAATTTTTTTCAATTTTTGAGGGTAATGTCTTCGACTAGATACGATTTGTGATCTTTTGACGTATCATTGAAAGAAATCGGTTCGGTGAGAGCTGAGAAAAACAGTAACAGTCACAAAAAAAAAAAAAAAAACACATCTTAGTAAAACCAATACCTTCTCAGCTTCGCATCGAAGCTAAAATGTAAAAAATTCGGTAGCTATTTTCACCGTGAAAATAAAATAAAGTCCGAAATTTTTTTTTACCATAATAAAGTATATTACATTAGCTCTAATTTAAGATATATATAAAAATGTCAGACTTTACGGAACACTTTCAAAAGTTTAGTTGAAAAAGTTCTACTTTCTATATGCATTTTTTATATTTGAAGCCCCCCCATATATAGGGAAATAGTCTGATTTAAAAAAAAAGTATATCCAATGAAAGATGTATATAAATACTACTTCTCATGAAAAAATTGTATTGATCCATACATTTTTCAAAAAGTTATAGCATAATAAAGTTGAAAATAGAAAATAGAAAATCGAAAATTTTCACACAAAAATAGCATTCGGTAGCCATTTTCACCGTCAAGATAAGATAAAGTCCAAAATTTTTTTTTTTCATGATAAAGTATATTACATTAGCTTTAATTTAAGATATATATAAAATTGTCAGACCTTCCGGAACACTTTCAAAAGTTAAGTTGAAAAAGTTCTACTTTCTATATGCATTTTTTATATTTGAAGCCCCCCCATATATAGGGAAATAGTCTGATTTAAAAAAAAAGTATATCCAATGAAAGATGTATATAAATACTACTTCTCATGAAAAAATTGTATTGATCCATACATTTTTTAAAAAGTTATAGCACTTTAAAGTAAAAAATGTAAATTATAAAATCGAAAATTTTCACACAAAAATAGCATTCG
>NW_026099572.1:50126694-50163135 GCF_025091365.1 Daktulosphaira vitifoliae | reverse complement strand
TTAAATTCTACTCTACAAAATAGCTATCTTAGATTTTTTTTTTACATTTTATTTAAAATTTAAAAATAATTAATATTTTTAATAAAATGTAAAAAAATTAATTATTGAGATATAGCTATAGACCTAACGTATAACTATTATTTAAAAAAAAATCAACTAAAAATATTAACTGGATCAAAATTTATTTAAGTTGTCAATGAGTGGTGGGCCACTCTGTATATAAAAGTGTCAGACTTTCCGGAACACTTTTTTACCAGCTCCAGCACCTGACTAAAGGCCGTTTTATGACAATTATCTTTATTATTAGCAGAAATTCCGGTGGCAATTGACATAATATAATTGTTGTTTGGGAATGTACAATTTAGCGTTTAGTTGGGTTTAAACAATATAGCGTCAAATCAATTACCTACTCTATCGGTTGTATCTTAATATACACTACACTTTAATGATACTATAAATCAATAAACTCACACATACACACATATGCATTTATAACATTGTGTCTAATGTAAGTATAACATGATAAAAAGTAACTGTAAAATTAAAAAAATTGGAAAATAAATTTTAGTACTCATATTAAATGTAATGTAACTCGAAAAATATTTGTATAAATGAAAAAATATAAGAAACTTTTTTTGTTTTAAATTATCTTTTAAACAACTTTTGTACGAAACTTTTTTTTTTAAGTTAAATATTTTTTGAGAAAATTAAAAAAGCTCATATTTTTTAACTTTTGCGAGGCTGTAAAAAAAAAAGCTCAAGTCCAATCGATGAGGAATTTTAGTATGTCATTATACATATCTTAATTCAACTTTAAAAAAAAAAAAATTTGGTTGGGAATTTTTTCCGCCATTCGCCAAAATTACTCCTTCGTTGACTGGCCTATACTTTAAGTTCTGAAAGATATCTGGATCCCATAGTAAAAACCTAAATACACCATTGATAGACATCTTTATAAATTTTGAATAATATGACTATTTCTTAAAAAATTAAGATAATATATTTCAAGATGATGTGTAAATAATAACAAATTAATAAAAAAAAAAAATAATCGTGAATGAATTTTTACGCTAAGACGGCAATAAATCGCAAAAGCAAAGAAAACAAATTTGACTACTTTACACTATATTAAACTTTTAAAAATATTTCAAACGGGTTTCTATTGTTCTCATTGTTTGTAACGTCTGACTTGTTTCCTTGCTTATTAAACATCTGTATATTTTTTTGAGTCTGTTACTACGTTTTCTCGGGTCACCTTGACCGATATTTTACTATGATAAGTCAAAAGATTATAAATCGTATCTAGTTGAAGACATTATCCTCAAAAATTAAAAAAATTATCCTGAAGACTTGTCTTCTATAAAATAACTGTACCCGATGTTAAACAAAAAATTTTATTTTAATATAAAACATTAACTTTTTTCGTGTCGTTATTTTTACTTAAAACTGTTATAACTTTTTTAAAAATTAATGAATCAAAACAATTTTGTTTTTAAAATATCTGTGATATTTACCTTTTATTTGTTTATTTGTTAATTTTCTTTTATTTTGATCCTTTACTTGATCACAGGGGGGAATTTAAAATAGCAACTTTTGCATGAAAAGTTAACATCTTCAACTTAATTTTTGAAAATGTACCGGAAATACTCTCATCTTTAAACATATGTTAAAGTAAAGCTATGTTACATACTTTAAGTTAAAAAAAATTAGTCCCGACGATTTTGTCTTCTATATGTAAACAATACCCAAAGTTAAACAAAAAATGTCATTTTATATAAAAATCACTGTTTTTCATATTGTTATAATTTTCTACTTAATTTTTTTTTTATTCCTATATTTTAGGTTAAACAGTATAGACATATAAGAGGAAGGTAAGTACCCCATTTAACTTCTCCTTTTATAAAAAATAAAAATAATAAATAAGATGTTTAAAAGAGGACGTCTTTCGCAAAGACCTAGTGGACCAGTTGTGCATAAACACCGTTGATTATATCATATAGTGTGACAGCTGATCTCTAGCGTATTTGCTTTACTCACCCTCTTGTCCACCCAGCACGGAAAATCGATGGCTTCCGTGTCAATTTTCATCCGTATAAAGTTTATCGTCGTAAGTCAGTTAGTCAATTGTTTTATGTGTCATCTTTGTTTTTTTTTGTAGCAAGCGACTTTGCTTGAACGGTAAATTGTTCGGCTGTTGTACGCCTTAGTTTTTCTTATTTGTTTATTGCACCCTTGTGTTCAAGTAGCGTGCCCTTGCACGCTACCAGTGATTGGTCCCTGACCATCACTAAATACTTTCATTGCCATAGTCGCTTTTCCGCCGTCTGTTTTCATCTGCCATTACGTGTCTGGATCTACATTCTGACTCGTGATACTCAAATATTCGACACCATTTCCATAAGATTTCATTCAGTTCACTCATCACTATCTACAACTTCATCTATTCAGCTGAGTTTTTATATTATTTTTTAATGTTATTTATTGTTTATTTAATTGAGTTTACCTATTTTGTTTTATGCTGCTTCGCCGGTCATTAGTATTTAAGGTCTGTTCGTTACCCCTTAAATTTAAGATACTCTTTGAAGAACTTCTAATATATATGGTTATTTGTTATATAAATATTGTTTACTCTCGTTACTTATTGGATGTGCAGTTAGCAGTTATCCACCCAGGTAACCCCTCTCCCGCTTTAATAATAGCGATTTAAATAGGCTTAAGGTAAAACGGCATTCTAGTGCGGTGCACAACTAGCCGTCCTATGGTCTAGCTGCCTCGTACGAATCATACGGGCCGGATACTTTAAGGTTTGTTTTATTAAAATGCTGAAAAGAAGTGCAAAAATGAATCCCTCCGACAAAAAATTAGTTACCACTCGCCTTCGCGATCGTTTTCTAAAATACATCTTCGAAAATTATTCCTTCGCAGAAAAATCAAAAACCGACGCTACGTTGAGATCGTTTCTTGACGTAAGTGTTCGTCATTTAGATGAATTAGATGAAAAATTTCACGCTCACCAAGACGGTGTTGTCAGCGTTCTTGTTAACTTAGATCGTAGCGATGAATTGGAATTGGTCGATTCATTCGTCACCGATGAAATGGAAAATTGTTATTATGAGATTAGCGCTGTTGCATCACTGCAACAACCCACCTCGTCTGTTGACACAATGTCACCCATTGTTTCCTATGGTAGTCTTTTACCTAAAATTGAATTACCTGTGTTCGATGCCAACATCACACAATGACGGTCATTCAGAGATACATTTGATTCTCTTGTTAATAATAAAAACACATTAAGTAAAATAGAGTGTGTTTTCATTACCTACTCTCGTGTGTGTCTGGTGCAGCATTAACAATCATTCGGTCTTTCCCGTTATCAATCGCAAATTATGATATTGCTTAGGCTAATGGAGCGTTTTGACATCCAACATTTTACTAACATTTACTCGCTACAGCACACCTTGACAAGATATTTTCTTTTCGCCGATTAATCAGGAATCTCTCTCTGCGTTAACGGCCTTCGTCAACGTTTTCCAAGAGAATGTTGCTGCTATTAAGGCACTCGGTATCGATGATTCATCCGGCTTTCTATTGTTTTCATTGGTTCTCGCTTATTGGATACGAATACGCGTCATTTATTTGAAAGCGATATACATCAAATAGAATTTCCGACATTTGATGTTTTACTTAAATTAGTTAATAAGCAATGTAAAATATTGGAAAATAGTAGTTGTTTTGAGAAAATACATGGCATAATAAAAATTATGGCATGATATAAAATATCCGAATAATGTTTTTTGAGTGTCTACTGTTGACTATCAAACGTCTCCTTTGACATTATGCGCTGCATCGTCTAGCAATAATAAATGTATTTGTTGCATAACAGACACACATATACTCTATTGTTGTCCGGCATTCAAACGATAATCAGTTGAAAGATGCCATCAAATCAAACAAATTATGTTATTTGTACATGAGTCCTTCTCATATGATCAACGCTTGTATTACTTCGTCAACTTGTAGGTAATGTATCAAGCTTCATTATACAATGCTACACATGGATTTCAAGTTAAATGTTTCATCGACTAATACTACATCTGAACAATCTCCATCTGAAGAATCAAACATCTAGTTTGTCGGTACTGTTCGTACGAATTGCACTATAGTGCTTGATACGGCAATTGTTCGTGTTTCAGATGAGCGTGGTAATTATCATTCGGTCCGTGTAATATTAGACAACGGCTCTTAAATTTCGACAATTACCAATGAGTGCGCTGGGCGTCGTCCATGTCAAACAGAATTAATTGGTTGAACCGTTCGTTCACGGTACGGTCGTTTCTTATTAGCCGACACGCAATTTGATCAACCGGCATATATTGACATGCTCATCGGTAGTGATATATTTCCTTATTTAAATCGGTTTATTACAAAGACAATTCATTCTGAAGGATTACTATTAGCATTAATACTTATCTTGGCTGGGTAATAGTAGGCCAGATAAGTCAGCCACTTTACAGTTCGTCACCGCAAACAGTTTTAACAGTTATGTCACGTCCAATGTTTAATAACTCGTTTCAAAATATTCATTCTCATCTTTCGCAAACAGTTTCAACTACTAAACCCAAGTTTAATACAAGTTCGTACAACGCTAATAAAAACATCTACAATCATTGGCCTTCTGATGATCTCACTCGATGTTCTTTACTATAAAGACCAACCAACGTAGTAGAAATTTTGATAGACATTAACCATATATGTTAAGAAACAAATAACTACTAGGTAATTTTTTTTATTCTCCGTAAAAATTATGATATTGGATTATTGAACATTAATTTCATGAAGGACAAGGTTTTTATCACCATAATATGCATTACGCATTTTGGCGTCACGATTAAAAGATAAATCTGTTGATAGGTACATCTTATTAGATTATAAATATGAATAACGTATATGCTACATAAATATAAATTCCTAAAAATAATAGCCACGTTTTTTAAGGATCACATTCAACTTAACTTCTAACTCGTATCAACAAATTACTTTGCCCTTCACATATCCAATTACCATGTTTAAATGAAAGTTACATTTAAATTTCACATCGTGCATTTATAATAACTCATTGAGCATTATTATTGACGTTTAAGTGTTATCTATTTGCAGCATCTTAAAATATCACCTATTTCTCGTTCAAATTATTTAACATTACTAACTATGTGTTTAGCGTTGATAATGGTAACATTGTTTCCGAAATACGTATCCGCGACTTTTCATTAATTTTTTTGTGGCTTTGAGTTTAATATTTTTTAGTTTTTTAAATTAATAATATTTTTAATATAGTTTTAATTTTACTTAATTTACTACATGTATTTAACTTCTGTAACACTACACTATTAGAAGTCCTCAATGATACTATAATAATGAAATATATCATTGAGATATTACATATACTTTATGGTAAATATAGAAATTCATTGTGTTTAACATTTTAGTACAATTCAATAGGGTTTATCATTCATTGACATGCAATGAATATAAATTCTAAAAACGGAATAACACAGAATATAACTCTCATAGGAGGTCGAAATTTATAAGTCGTTTATCTCGAAATGACTTTTTTTGAGATATGACTCTCTTGAAATCATGTGCGATTTGTTAGGCTATTTTTGATAGTAAAATTATCAAATTTTATAACCAAGGTCACGATTTTATNCATGTGCGATTTGTTAGGCTATTTTTGATAGTAAAATTATCAAATTTTATAACCAAGGTCACGATTGATGCGTATAAAATTTCACTTATTGATAATTTATTATACTAGCCTGCATATTAATCAATTATTTTTCTATTATAGTTAATATAATATATTATATAAATTGAAGGATTTGACGCAATAATCAGTTAAGTCCATTTTTTTAAAAATTTTCAGGAGATACAATCTTATTAAAATATTTCATTAAAGGCAATAGTACAATGATTTGTCTAAATTAAATATCTTCACAAATAATAGAAATATAGAACTTGTTTTTATACTGAATTATGCAAAAAAATAATATTTATTTAAAATTAACAAAAAATTATTTTCTGAAAAAGTTAGATTTTTCTAGTTATTGCCTTTCAATTACTTTTTTATAATATTTTAATAAATTCGCTAAATTAACGACGCGATAGTTTCACTATTGATTATGCATTGTTCATGTACGATTCTTAAAAGGGAGAATTGCTGGACTAATTTTTTATTTCTTTTATCCAATAAGTATATTACAAGTCAAAAACACTTTTTTACCTTAATTTTACTTTTTATGAACTAGTTATAAGTAAATTCATTAAGAAAAAGTAAGATTAAAAAGTTAATCTTTTTGGATAAACGACTTATTGCATTTGGATGGCTCATATTAGCTTTAATTTAATAATATTTGTAAACCAAAGGATTTGTGAATAATAAAAAAAAATTAATTAAAAGTTTTATATTATATTACATAATAGTTTTACACTATGTATATAATATAGTTGATGTGCGTATTTACTACAACCTTAATAATGCATTTACAAATTTTTACGCCGAAGAGATTAACATACATGCATTTCAAAATTTACCCCTATCTTTATATTAATATTTACAGAGTAGAATATGTAGCATAATCAGTCATTTTTTTGGTGGATGTTTTATTTTAGAGAAAAGGTACCTAAAATTAATTTATTAAAATAAAAGGTCAAAAACGACTAAATTTCAAAAATTGCTTTTTTTAGGAGAAGGATAAGGGTATCCATTGGTATAAATAAGTACGTGTTATATCGTATAATATACATATCTAATTATAATTTATCTCCCGCTTTACTGACATAAAAATGATATTATTTATGAAAAATTAAAATTTAGTGCCTTTTACGCATTTAAAAATAGGCCAAGGATAATTTGTTCTCTTTATTGATTATCTAAACAAACGTCTATCAGGAGACAGCTCATAGGAATTTGAAATTTGCCCAATTATTTTTAGACGTTTATCAACTGTAACAAGTTTTATCAAATTATAATAGAAATGTATTTATAAATCGATTTTAAACTTACTAAAAAAATTAATTATGTTATTTATTTTAACGTTGGTACATTTAACTTACGCCTTTATATATTTTTAATTTAGAAATTCATAAAATATTTTCCCATATATTCTTTTTAGACACTTTGTACAAATTCAGGATCATTGTTTAATTATGCATGTTTAACTCATGTAAATTTTTAAAAATATAAAATTTAATATTATTTTTTCTTTTCACAAGTTACCAGTAGGATATTGTTAAAATTAAAGAATTATGTTTTATATTTAAAATTAAAACTATAATAAAATTATTAAACTCAAAAAACCACAAAAAATTACGAATAAGTATTTTGGAAACAATGTTACCATTATCAACGCTAAACACATACTATGTGTTTATGTAATATAGTTTTAATTTTAAATAATATTAATAATATTAAGTGATCAAATTTTATTATACGTTTTATAATTTTCAAAAAATTATTTGTTTTTAACCTCCCTTAAAATGTTATCAACTTGAAATTTTTAAATAGAAATATATATGTTCAATCAACCTACAAACTAAAATATAATTTATCTTACAAAATGACAGGTTGATAACTTTAGGACCAGTATTTTGGAAATTTTTAACTCATTAATATAAATACTGTAGTTAAAGCGCGAAACTTTATTTTCTTCTCTAGGCATTAACTTCACTCTTCTCTCTACCTTGTTATAAAAATATTTATATCTGTTAAAATACTAGTTCAATAGTTGATAATGATCAGTCATTTTTTTAGACAGATCATTTTATAGTTTGTAAGTTGGTTAACCTTATGTTCTTATTAAACAAATTAACTTGATAAAGTTTTAAGGGGGAAAGAGTTATGATAGGACCATATTGTTTTCTGAAAATTATAGAACGTAGAATACTATCAATTACTGAATAGAAAAAATTGTATTATGTTTAACATTTTTAAAGATATTATGTGAGTCATAGTTAAACAATCGCTCTGTATATACTCAGATATATTTAAATATCACTTTAATCACTTGTAGCCATCTTCTCTTTAGAGCCTCCATAAAAATAAGTCTATGAAATTTGAAATCATTTATTTTACTGACATATTAGTTTTAATTTTATTTATCTATTTAAAAAAATTACCTGTATTCATTTATTGTATTATTAAAAATTCAAGTAACGCATATGGTTTTTTTTTTAAATAAAATTATTATCATTTATGTAACCCACGCACGAGATTTTCTATGGCGCCATGAAATTTCAATTAATGTTTTACTTTCCGTATCTCAAAATAGCCTTTCCTGCATATTCGATATTTAAAGGATTTCAATGGCGAGGGCATATTAGTTTGCCAGTTAATGCGAGTCTGTACAATTGTAATTTGTATCATCTTATTATTTACTTAAATTTAAACAACAATGAGCAATTTATATTTGCTCATTGCTGTATTAATCAGTTTATTTGCTTCATTAAACACTGTTGTAGGTCAAAAAATTAACTATACCGATTTACCGTTAGAAGATGATGATGAAATTAAATTTTTAACTTTTAATGAAAGGTTAGTTAAATACAATATAACTATTTTAATATTAAATTAATAATTTAGTGCTTCTTTTTTATGCTAGTAAATAATAATATAATCATGGGGTTATATGGGGAATAGAACCACTTCCATAATAAACGTAAATATATGGTAAAGATGTATTTTGGAGGTGCTATTAAAAAAATTTGTTATGTATATGTCCTCTTAAGACAATTCTTTTGAGAAGCCATTAAATAGTGTTTATAAGTTATATTTTTTATTTCTTAATATTTATTTTACTTTAAATATGTCCTGAAGGATTAAAAAAAATTAATTTTGACTATTGATTAAGTTTTAAAATGGGAGTAATTCCAAAAGTAATTTTTTAAAATTCAATAATTGACCTTTTTTATTATGCTCGTTCTCAATTTTAAAGTATTAAAATAATTGAAATGATTTAACTTAAATTTAACTACCCATAACATAACTATAATTTCTATATATTAGAATTTTTATATATAAATTGATTACGTAACAACGCCTCACGAAATATTTTTTTAAGTTATTAATTTTTTTTTTTTGCAACAATAATAATTATTTGCTGGTCTACTTTATAATAAAAATTTATACTAAACAATCTTTAACTAAAGTTTTTCAAAAGGCGGCATTTATATTTTTTTTTATAGGAATATTGTTTTATATATTTATTTTATTCAAATTTCAATGAGTTACAAATCTTTGAAGATTATGTGAGATGGAAAAATTAGTATTTATTTATTCAAGGTGTGAAAGTTATAAATTGATTAAATAAGTGTAATGAATAGTTATAAAAACATAGGTACATTATGGATTTTGTATAAAGAAAAGCTTATTTATTAATTTCCCTTAAACTTAAAAAAAAAAATTCCCAAAATTTCTTTTATTTATTGATTTAAACTTACTAGATAATAAAAAAAAATAGGGTAGTTATTTAAAAAACAAAAGTTGATTTTTTAAAGTAAGGGATAATAGAAACTTAGGTTTTCTTTAAAAGTAGCTTAACAATAAAGCATTATTATTGTAAAAAAATAAACAAAAATGATTAGCTTTTATATTTTTAAAAATATTTTATGAGGATTAAAAGAATTGTATGTATTTATAAATTTTGTATATGTCACTTTGAAGGGTCCCAAGTTTGTACAACTTTGATTACATAGTAACAAAGAAATATTTTTCGTTTAAGGGTGGAACACCCCCTAAAACTATAACTTTGTTAATACTATATTATTAAGTTTTAAGTCAATCAGCAAAAATTTGTACTAGTGTTGTGTTCAGAATAACTTAATAGGAATTTTTTTTTGATGTTAGTAGATTATACACATTATTAGATAACAATGGTTATGAGACATTTTATCCACTCCTCTTTTTCCAACGCAGTTTTTTCAATATTTTTTTTCCACTGTATATTTTCTAACATCTTCTTTTTTTACTAACATTCTTTTCCATTAATTTTTTCCAAAAAAAAAATTTTTAATTATAATAATAATAATATTTATTCAACAAGATTTTTGTTGATAAGAAGACAAGACATATTTAATATCTTAAACGTGATATTGTGTCCAACATCTCGGAAATACTGAACGATTTCACAGTCTTCCGTCCTCGTTTCATATTCTCTTGCTAACTTGGTAAGTCTTTCTTCGGTTTTTAATCGAGACAAGTTTTCTGATCTCTTGATTTTACGACCGATATCCAATTCGCGAAACATAGCCTCAGTATCTCCCCGTTCTTTCTGAAGCTCTACCAAAAACATGTATAGGCTTGAATGGTATTTACCATTTCACTGAGATTTTCAAAGTTTCGCGGCTCTTATTACACCTAACTCGAAGTCAGTCATTATTATCCTAACAGAGATAACATATCTGCATCGATCGCATTCTTCCTTGATTACTTGAAATACCTACGTATGAAATTTATTTTTTATTTTTAATAATTTATTTATTTGTTTTTTTTTATTTACTAAGAACGATCTTAACCATTTCATAAGCTTTTTCGGTTTTTTTTTCATTAATGCATACACAACCGGTAGTGCCACTTTCTTTTAAAAACTATTGATGATTTGTACAACAGCAGCCAGAACAGAGAAAAGTTGAAAGAATATTATTTAAACGTCCCATAAACATACCATGAGCCATTTCTTACTAATCTTCTTAGATTTTCTTTCGTTACAAATATTAGCACTTTTCCGACAGACTCCCCTGCATCGTCGCCACTCCAGGAATCGTAAAGTAAGAATATCTTTCCTCCTAGAGTATGCTTGTAATTTTCAGGCAAATCTTCTAAATCTTCGAGACATTGTGGGTTTGTAGATATATTTTTTCTACATTTACGCTGAATTGCCTTTATTAAGTTTGACTTTTCACCAATGCTGAGAACATCTGACGATACTGCTTGTAGTTCGGTTCGCAGAAGCTGAGCTGGTGGAGCTTCGGGGTAAGCTTCTGTTCGGCGTTTTAAATTTTCTCTAATCTTCATAGCGTTGGCCTCTTCGAAATTTGGAGCATGTGAGTGGCCCCATCAGAACACTTTAAAACTTCCACAGCCTACTTATCATTTCACTTTTAATTTAAATGAGTATAAATAAATTCTAAATCTTTATAACGAACCTGTTCACGAGTTGCACATGAACGAGTGACAACACGGAATCGACACTCCGGATATTTCCGACATATCCAAAAAACGAACATATTTAATAAAGATTTTGATTAACTTCAAATTCTCCAATTACTGATTATAAAAAAATTAGCAACTACACAATTTGAGATTCTGATCGAATTTAAATATTGAAAAAAATATTAACAATTGAACTAAAATTATCATGACAACCATTAGAACAAAAAATAAACGTGGATAAAAAAATTAGTAGAAAAATCGGGTAGTGACAAAAATAGGATGGAAAAAATGATTTACAATCGATAACAATATATTATATTATAATAATACTGTATATCATGCAATATTATATTAATTTTTTTTTTGAAATATGTTTTATTATTTCTTCAACATTTGCTTGGTATTATCAGTCGAAAACTAATATATCTATATATAATCTATACATAGATGGCATGAAACATTTTTAATTCTTAACATTTGGGAAAATTGTGTCAACAATTTTGTAAGAATTATGCTGTATAATATTTATTCATTTTTTTAGCGATTTACCAAATGATGATCCATCTAATCAAAATGATGATCCTGTAAAGTATGCATTTGTTATACAACTGACTTTTTAAAGATATACTACAGCAAATATTTTTTTTTAATTTTAGCCGAAATCAGAATGAAAACAAAACAAATGTCATAAAACCTGAAAGAAGAAATAAAATAAAAGGTAATTAACCAAAAAAAAATTTAATATTAATTATAAACTAAAGATTAAAAATGTATTTAACTCAAGATTACGTATTTCGGGGATAGCATTATCATTATCATCGCTAAACACGTACTGCTACTGACTGAAAAATACTATGACTTATACCTCTAGTGATGTTATCACCTAATATTTTATCACTTGGTCGAACGTCACATTTTATCAGTTTAAACAAGTTTAGTAAGGAATTTTAAAGTGGGTCAATATCCTTTTTAATTAAATTATTCTTTTATTTAAAATTTTTTATTGCCTTCCTTATACTAAGTTCTTTGTAATTATTTACGTTTTTAATTAGTTTTAAGATTTTAATGGAGTGATTATGTGTCAATTACTATTCAGCCATAGGAATTTATCATCTTTTTTTATTTTTAAGGTTTCTTATATGTTCTTTAAGCCGCCTGGTTTTTATGTTTAGTTTTGTTTGTTCTACATAATATTTATTACAACTTTTTGATTGCGTTGTATAAATACCCGATTTCCTTCCTTTTACTTTATCTTTAGGGTTACTTAATAAATCTTTTAGATTATGACTTTGAGATCTTATTAAAAAAATATTAAAATTCTTAAAAATTGAAATTCCTGGATAGCATAAAATGGGTGATCTAATTACTTTTTGTTCTTCCACCTTAAAAAGTATACTGGTTGTCCTCTTTTGTTTATAACACTTTAGTGTTTGGACTAATTTTGATTTTGATTGAAATTATGTTTCGTCATACATAAAATTTTCCCTATATTTTCTGTTCGTTATGAATTTATTTAATGAGTAAAAATAATGTAATGTTGTCTGAAGACTTCCGTATAAAATATTTTTACTACTACAAAAATATCATTTACATACTTAATTCAAATTTTTTTGAAAACTGCTATATATGTTTATTCAATTTATTTCGAATATACTCCGAAAAATTTCTGCTAAAAGTGGTGATAAAGGATTTCTTATTGATGAACATTCAATTTACTCATAAAATTTATTTTGAAAACGTAAAACATTTAGACTCATAAATAAGTTTGTTAAATTTATAACCTCATTCATTTTATCCTATTTTAATTTTTTTTATCTAGTCAGTTTTTATAAAAACCAATTGTTAGTTTATTGAAATACTTGGAAATAATGCTTAGGGAATTATATAGATTAATGATAAGAATTAATTCTTTCATTATTTTGAACATTATAACTAGAATTTTTGAACTAAATTAATATTATTTTAATTTGAAACACTAATAAATTTTTGAATAGATGATAACACCCTTATGTTGTTTAACCATGTTGTATTAATAAGTCTGTTTTTTTTTGTGTCTTTTTGAGTCATTTTAAATAAAATAATTCAAATATTGAGTTGTTTTAAATTAACATTTTAAATATTAGCTACAAGTGATTGGTTTTTGTTGTATAATTCACCACTATTAATTAATATACATTTTGTTAATAATACTTTCATTTGTTTTAACCTTTTTTAATTAATGAAACTTTTCGGAGTTAAAACTATTAAGTTTTTAGGAACTGGTTTTAAAGAGTTACCTAAAATAAAAATTAAGCAGTTTAGATTTGATTAGGAGTTCTTAAACTTCTTTTTTAAAGACTTCCGGTTGGTCCGTTGCTCGATTCTAAAAGGGATCATTTCTATAATATATTTTATGCAATATAAGTAGTTTTAAAAACATTTTAATAGACTATTTACTAACAATAACTACTTATATAACTTTCTAGGTTTTTATGTATTACTTACATAGTTAAATAGTTTATTACTAATTAAAAGAACCTATTTTTGACAGGGTTCCCATCTTTTAAAATAAATAATTTGAAGTTCTGATTAGGTATTCGGCTCTTTATTTTCTTCGTCAGAATTAGTTTTGATATGTATGCTCTTAAAGGTTTTAACCAATGGTTACAATACAAATATTATGTACATATTTTAACAATAAATAAATGGGAAGTACAATTTTTATTGCAATTTTTTAAATTATATAATAATTATATAAATTAATTTAATAGATATATATGCGTGCATATAAATATAATCTATTTACAGGTAAGGTAGACAAATGCAAAACGACGTTCCAAGCACCGAATAATTCTCAGACTCTTTGTTCGTCATTGACAAAGTAATATATTTACAATATTATTTTTTAATGATTATTAATCAATAAAATTTAAAAAAATTTTTAGCACTTGTCGAGCAACATGTAATGAAGGATATAAGTTTCCTAAAGGGAATTTTACTTTGGTATTTATATGTGAAGGTGACAAATACAAAATTAAAGGCACCAATTTATTTGATGTACCATTTTGCCAACGTAATATTTCATAATATACTGTTATATTTTAATAATAAATACATTATACTTGTATGTTGAATATAACAATTTATAGCTATTTGTGACCCTCCATGTGAAAATAACGGTCAATGTGAAAAACCTAACACATGTAAGTGTTCTGAAAATTATGCTGGAGAATTTTGCCAAATAAAGGATACATCATTGTACCATCTAAAGTAAAAATTATTTGTAGTGAATTTAATATTTAATTCATATAGCCTTACATTGTCGCCTTGGTGTCAACATTAACTTTATAGTCGTTTTATATGTAAACTTCAAATATCGTAGTTTATAATATAGGTGTTCTTACAGTTTTGATAAAATTCAGGTTTTTTGTTTTTATATGTCAAATAATCCAAAATTATTTATCAAACATAAACTTAATTTAATTATGACCGCTTCAAACACTTAAGCCATATTTTATGTGAATAATTTTGTCATTTATTCTATTTAATTTTTTAATAGTATAATAAATCGCAAGATTCAATGGTAGTAAATATAGTACATAGTATGTTACTATATAAACTTTATAGTACTTAATAGATCAGTTCTTGGTGACTTTTTTTAGAACATAAATTTTCCAAACTAGGTTTTAGCATTTAATTTTCGGAGATTTTTAAAAGGGAAGATTTATTAACTTTGTTAAAACAAAATACTTTCAAGAATCAAATATACTTTTAAAGTAATTTTTAAAGGTATCTTTATTTTTTTCAGAAATAAAAAAAAATGGTTTGCTTTAAACCCCTGATATTAATACTAATTGAATAATTTGATATTCATATTAAATAATTTATGACATTTTTTTTTATCTATTCGAAATTAAACTCATGTACATATATAAGAAGTAATTAAAGCGAAATTACTAGTGGTTATTAGCAAAATATAAGTTTTCCTAAAAAATGTCATTTTTGTCATATTTTCCCTGCTATGTGGTAAGATGACGAAAACGATTGTAAAATTTTGTAACTCAAAGTATTGTAAAAGAAATGGGTCCTTATTAATTAATAAATTATATTATTTACTAATAAAAATGTTTGAAATTTCAAAATATGAATTTCTAACCAAAACAAAATCAACGTGTGTGCCATGTGAGTAATAAAGTATACTGTAATAGACTTTTATGCTAGGTAGCGAATGCTGTTATATATGATTGATTTTGAGAAATACTGAATTTGTCATCTTTCCTTATATTTTTGACATGAAGATGTTGATAAAATTAATAATAATTATTCTAGCCCTCATGCAACTTTAGATAAACATTTAATTATGCACAATAAATAAGACAGAAATTTAAAATTATAATTTTTATCAGGTGCATATTTTTGGATTTATATTTAGTTATTAATAATACAGATGTTAATTCATTTTTAATATGCTATTGATCTAATTATTTGACTTAGAGATTTAAACTACAAATATATTTACTTAATTTAACTAATTTATCATACATCCCCTTTAAAATTTATATTCAATATAATTAATTTTAATTATCCAATGGAACTACATATATAAAACCATTAAAATATATAAAATTATAAGCATCTCAGCACGAGATAGTAATAATGGGACAATGGCCCCTACTAAGAATTTACTATTATTTACTGTTGTTCATATTATTTTTCTAACATTTTTATTGAATTTGTTAAATTTTGTATGATTATGATATGATAATTTGATTCTAAAATATTTCATTAAATATAAGCACAGGTTTTATGCTATTTGGTATTTTAAATGGTTATATTTTTGTGACAAAATAATTATTTGTAGTGACGTATTATGATAAAAGCAGATAAATAAAGTATTATTAATTAATTTGATTATACTATTATGTACTATACTATACTACATATACTATTATACATACTATATTATTTAATGATAAGTTTTCCATTTTTTATTGCTATAACTAAATGTTAAGATTATGGGCGCCATACCTATAAGTAGGGTTACCAATACATGTTGAATACCGCTCAAAAAGTAGGGATATAGGGTTTTAACTCTACCCGAAACTAATTCGGCTATATAGTGAGGGGATAAAGCTCTCCAGTGGTCTATTATCATATAATAATGAGTCACCTGTTCAGGTTCTATTATTCCGGTTCTGGCATAAACATACTTTTACTTAACTACCTAATTAATAAAAAAAATGTTTTTTATTTATATAAGAGAACATAAAGAAGCAAGTTCTGATTTAAACCAAGCACCAAGTAATATAATATTTCCTGATGAATTTCCAAACCTTAAGACAGTTGTAAAGCAATCAAATTCAAGTTGTCACGGATTTCCTCACACACCAATGAACTCGTATAAGAAGTGCAAATCAGAGTAAAATTTACTTTAAATAATAAAATGATTAAACTATAAATTTATTTTTTAACTTAATGATTTTTTTTAGCGTATGTACAATTAGTTGCCTCGAAGGACATAAATTTTCTGACGGAACGTCTGTCACTGATTTATTTTGTAAAAATGGAGTTTGGTTACCTGGAAATAATGAATGGCTCATAGTTCCCAACTGCGTTCCTATTTGTGAACCATCTTGTTTAAATGGTGGAAATTGCATTAGCCCCAACACGTGTCAATGTCCGACAGATTTTAAAGGACCCCAATGTCAATATCGTATGTGTTAAGTTTGAGTTTTTGGGAATACCCAGGTAGTTAAAAAAATTAAGTCAACTTAATTCATTGCGATTTTCAGCTGAAAGTTCTTGTGATATTATGAAATTAAACTTTAATGGAAATTTTAAATGTTCTGACAATGATGTAAACAATAATTGTACACTGTGGTGTCCTCAAGGATCTATTTTAGAACCATACCGTTCATCAGAAATCGAATATACTTGTTTATATGAAACTGGAAGTTTCTCACCCAAACATATACCACAATGTGTATTTAGTGAGTAATAAATTTTTTTGTTTTTCTTTTATTTTACAAAAAATAAAGCAAAGTATTTTAAATATTTCAGATAACCAATTAACACCTGTTAAAGTTATAACTTCGGTCATTGAAGTGACTGAAACTTACCATATACATCCTAGTAGTTGTATTACTTGGGGTTATGGAAATTATAAAACATTTGATGGAAGAGTTTACAGCATTCATAGTGATTGCACATTTACTTTAATTAGCGATGTTAAATCTAATTTATTTCAAGTACAAGCACAAACTTATCTAGGATCAATAAGTCATATAAATATATTTGTTGGGGGTAGTGAATATGCGATAAAAAAAAATAGTTAGTAGGAAATGTTTTATCATTGTTAAGTTGTATTTCCTTAATTTTCTTTATTCCGATTTTTAGATGATAATAGTATCACTCTTGTAAGTAATAAAATATCACACACTATACCAATTGAGCTTGCAGATATTGGCGTTGAAATTCTCGGAGGACAGACAGTTTTAACCAATTTGCGTAATGCTAATGTAAAAATATTTTGGAAACCAAATGTAATAATAATAATTATTAACTATACTAATTAAATTATTTTGTGTTAGTTAATTATCAATTATTGATTTATAAAATTCTAGGGTGTTTTACAAGTTGACGCTGGTATAGAAATTTGGAATTCGACAGAAGGACTTTGTGGAAATATGGATGGAAACCCAGAGAATGATTTAATGTATAAAAATGTACCAGATTTTGCTAGTAAATGGCTCGTTAATGGGTTTAATGAAGTATGTGAACGACCTATTGAAGAAATAATTGATGTCACAAAAGAAGTTTTTTATAAAGCTGAATTATTTTGCTCAATACTGAAGAAAGAAACTTTTAAAAATTGTACAAATAAGCAATTAAATACAGAAGCTTATATTGAAGTTTGTAAAATGGAATACAGTCATTGTATTTTGAAAAACGATGAAAACTGTGGATGTAACAGTATTGCTATTTACGTTCAAGATTGCTTCGACGACAGCCGTAGAATACTTTGGAGGGATGAGCGTCTATGTCGTAAGTACAAAAATGTTTAGTTGCGTAACTATAGTTAAAATATAAATTACAATTTTCTTTTCAATTTTTTCATAGCATTTCAATGTCCAAGTGGAAAAGTGTACTCCCAATGTTTACCTGCTATACAAAAAACTTGCTCATTACCTTCTGATTTAAAAATTTTAAATAACAATGAACATTGTGAAGAAGGGTGTATTTGTCCACCAGGATCTGTTGAAAATAACGGTCAATGTATATCCAAGGATCAATGCCCATGTAAAATGGGAAATATATTTTATAAATCAGGAGATATAATATCTAAAGAATGTAATAAATGGTAAATATTTGCACGTACAAACTTATTTTATTAAGAAATAATGCAAGAAAAAAATTTTAAGCACATGTATTGGAGGTGAATGGAGTTGTACTAAAGCTACTTGTCGAGCTGAATGCTACGCTGTTGGTGACCCACATTACAAAACTTTTGATGGATTAAAATTCAACTTTATGGGGTCTTGTTCGTATTATCTCATTGTGTTACCTGAATTCGCTATAGAAGCAGAAAATATTCCTTGTGATGGTACACTATCACAGGAATTTGTTTTCGAAATGACACCATTTTCGGGAAAAGGAACATGTACAAAATCACTAACTATACATATTGGAAATACTACCAAAATTAAATTAGGACAAAACAAAATAGTTACTGTTAACGGTGAAATTATTGATAAGTTACCAGTGTCTGTTTTTGATTTAGCGTACATAAGACACTTGTCAACATTTTTTTTGCAAATTGTAATATCAAATGGCATTGAAGTTCAATGGGATGGTGAAACAAGGCTTCACATCTATGCTAATCCAGAGTTAATAGGCAAAACAAAGGTAAACTTAACAGTACTCTTGATTGCATAAAAGTTTTTAACTAGTAATTAATTTTTGAAGGGATTGTGCGGGACGTTTAATGGTAATCAAAAGGATGATTTTCTTACACCGGAAGGAGATTATGAAATAGATGCTGTAGCGTTTGCTAATAAATGGAAAACTAAAGAGAGCTGTAAAAATAGTGATCTAGAAGTGGCTTTACAATCTCCTCATCCCTGTGATATTAACATTCAACATAAATATACAGCAGAAAGTTATTGTAATAATATTACTGGCAAATTATTCTCAGAATGTCATATATTAGTAGATCCTTCTTCATATTATGAAGATTGTCTTTATGATATGTGTTCATGCCACCCTGGTAAATTTTCACGCTGTTATTGTCAAATATTAGCTACATATGCTATGGAATGTAATCACCAGGGTTTGAATATTGATTGGAGATACGAGGCTAGACAATGCGGTATGTAATGTATATGTACGTATATCTTTTGTTCTTTAATTCATAAATTAATTTTCTTAGGAATTCAATGTCCAGCTGGTCAGCAATATAACTCATGTGGAAATTCATGTCAGCGCACTTGTCATGATATGTCTATAATAAATTCGTGTAAGTCATCATGCGTAGAAGGTTGTTATTGTCCGCTTGGTTCTACTTTATCAGAATTTGGTGAATGTATACCAATGTCTGAATGTCCATGTTATTATAATGGTCAAAAGTATAATTATGGACAAAAACGAATGGACGGATCAACCAATGATCTACAACTGTGTACATGTAAAAGTGCAGCTTGGGACTGTAAACACGCCGAACCATCAGAAATTGAGTTATGGAAAGATGTTAAAACAACTTCCTGTAGTCATCAAAAACACTTAGAATTTACAGAATGTGAACCCGTTGAACCAATAACATGTTATGTATGCAAAATATGTATCTTACTTTTATTTCAAGTTACAAAGCAAAAAACCCAGTACAGGGGGGTGGTGGTACAGTGTTGACGTGATATAATTGGATCAAGTATAATGATATCTGACAGTGATTAAAATCACTATAAAAAAAACGCTTGGATGGAAATCTTTAGATAGTGTTTAATTTAAAAAAATTGGTGGATTATTCCAAAAGCTACATGATCTGCTAGTTCCATATTAATATCCTGATTAAGATAAAGTATGTCGAATGAAAAAGGGATTATTAAAAAATATTATTTCTCATAAAAAATTGTGGTGATCCACATATTTTTCAAAAAGTTATAACGTTTTAAGTTAAAAATGTAAAATATAAAATCGACAATTTTAACACGAAAATAGCATACGGTAGCTATTTTCACCGTGAAGACAAAATAAAGTACGAAATTTTTTTTTTTCATAATAAAGTATATTACATTAAATTTAATTTAAGATATATATAAAAGTGTCAGTATTTTCGGAACACTTTTAAAAGTAAAGTTGAAAAAGTTAATTTTTTGTGAAAAAGTTGTCATTTTGAATCCCTCTCTGTGGGCTGGTAAAGGGTTAAATTTATAAAAAAAAAATATAGCATATGATAGGTAAAGACATCAAGCATCTATAAAAAAAAAATTATATTGATTTGTTTATTTTTTAAAAAGTTATGGCAGTTTTAAGTAAAAAAAATTGAAAAAATTTCGAAAATTAGCGATTTTTAAATTTGTAATTTTTTTGGAGGTTCCCCTCATTTACGGGGAACAAGGGAAATTTTTTCAATTTTTGAGGGTAATGTCTTCAACTAGATACGACTTGTGATCTTTTGACGTATCATTGAAAGAAATCGGTTCTGTGAGAGCTGAGAAAAAGTGTTAATAGACAAAAAAAAAAGAAAAAAATACATCATAGTAAAATTAATACCTTCTTAGCTTCGCATCGAAGTTAAAAAATAATAAGAATAATCTTTCAATTTTTTCTTAAAGGTAATTTTTATATCTAGATGAATATCTTTGCTTATATTAAACCAATACTGCTTTAGAAATAATTTAAGGAATACATAAAGATAATGTTTTTTATTAATATTTCCCTCAATATTTATCTGCTTCATAATAACACATATTTATAATTCATTAAATATACATATTAAACAGCTAATTCTGTAAATTTTTGTTTTTCACTTACATTTCTGTTTTATAACAACTCGAATTTTAAATTATTGCTATGAGTGATTTTTATTTTTCAATTAATTAAGTTTTAAACAAGTAAAATATATGAAAAATATTTGAATGTCGAAACTTTTTAATTAATTTTGTATAAAATTGTGAAACAATTGTTTAAATACCGTTTAGGTAGTGTATGGGTAAACAGACATANAAAATATTTGAATGTCGAAACTTTTTAATTAATTTTGTATAAAATTGTGAAACAATTGTTTAAATACCGTTTAGGTAGTGTATATTCTATAGTACATTCTAACAATTTTTTTTTGTTGTATATTTTGATAGTCATCTAAAGTCTCGAACTATATAAACATATTTTTGATTAGTATCATTTATTAGTATATTATTAGTTATCATTTAGTATGCAATCAAAAATTTAAAATTTAACTTAATTAACGAAAAAAAATTTTTCTTCTTAGTTTTCTTGAAAAAAAATCATTTTTTAATTGTGGTGTTTAATTACCCATAAAGTAGTGATTATCGTTCAAATAAGTTGCAATACTTTTTTCTGATGATATTTTGAGTAATCATTTAAAATTATTCTACAAGTAGAAAGTTTGTTTTAAAGAAAAAAATTGCTAAGGTTCTTTTTTTTGAAAAACTCAATGAGTTTTTTTAGTTATATTTGTAATATTTTTTAGAATATGCATGATCCTCCCCAATTGACACCCGCAGTTTGCTATTCTGGTTGCATTTGTAAGAATCCATATGTGCTCGATTCATATAGCAAGGAATGTGTTTTGCCCAATGAATGCCCTTGTCACCATGGTGGTAAAAGTTATAGCAATAATGAGACATTTTTTGAAGGTTGCAATATTTGGTAAATATTATTTCTTATCTATCTAAATTTGATAGTAAATTTTTTACCTCAAAATTATATTAATGACGTAGTGTGTTGTCATAATACAAAAATCATATTATTAGAAAAAGCAACTAAATCATGGAACTTAAAGGGAAAAGTTTTAAAATAAAAACCTAAAAAAAATTTATTTTTAAATATAGTATATTTGAAACAAAGTATTTATAAAGTCTAATAAAAATGTTTTTTTTCATTGTATGTATATTTTTAGTGAATGCCAATTAGGAAAATGGAAATGTAGTAATAATGAGTGTAATGGCGTTTGTTCAGCTTGGGGCGATTCTCATTTTCAAACGTTTGATTCGCATTATTATGATTTTCAAGGAACTTGTGAATATATACTAGCAAAAGGCACGTTATCAGATTATGAATCATTTGTGACATCAATAGATGTTAGTATTCATTAAATTGTGAACCATTATAAACATATTTTTTGATTTGTAAATTAATAGAAAATACTTGATATAAAAATTTAAATTTTGATTTTATAATAGTACAATCAGTCTAGAACTTTGTATTTATGTATAGAATTGAAATTCGCTGTCTTTAAATAATATTTGCTATTGTAATATGAATATATATATATTTATTACTATAAATAATATGAAAATTAAAAAATGATTCCAAGTTTAATTAATATTTATTGCAGGTAGTACCGTGTGGATCTACTGGTGCAAGCTGTATAAAATCAATAACCTTATCAGTTGGTAGTGGATTAACAGTTGAAACTGTAAACATGAGAAATAAAAATTATTTACCAAAGTTAAACAGGTAAATTGATAATTTTTAAATATTTCAGAAACCTGTTTAGTGTAAATCTATAATCATGACTTGGGTTCATTTAACTATTAAATAAATATAGATACATAATTCTGTGCAAAAAATTGTCAAATGTCAAGATTTGATACGTTTTTGTAAAATAAAATTGAGCTATTTTTTAAAAAATTGTTTGTTTGACGGGTTTCTGAAATAATTGAGTAAATTATTGTTAGTTTATTATTTTCGATTTTTTTATTAGTGATAAACCATTATTTTTTCTTTATTATTTTCATACAAAAATTAATATTTTTTCTTAATGTATTAAAATAAATTTTTTACTTAAAAAATGGAAAAACTTGTATGCTTGTGTTTAAGTTCACCTATGTGTGAAGTAATTAATGCCACAGTTTTTAAATATCTAGCAGGTCTTCAAGAGGTAAAATAAAAATAATGTAAGACTATTCTAATATATTTCATTAAAATACTTATTCAACGAAGTGTTATAATTGTGTAAGTGTTGTTTGCGTTAGTGTAAAAATTCTCAAATAATATTTTGAGTAAATATTTTTGGGAATATTATGTATTCAATTTGAGAGCATTATTTATCACAAATATAATAAAGAAAGTTTGATAGTAGCGAAAATAATAAAGTTATTATAGACAATTATAAGGCATAACCATATGGTCCATAGGTAAAATTAAATGGATGCAAACGATTTTAAATAGAAAATTAAATAATGAAGCTGAATTAATTGTCAAATATAACTCAATTTCAGTTTTCATTATGAGCAAATATATATTTATTATCATTTTTTATTATTCATCCCTTATAATGGTCACACAATAGAACGGTTGCGACCGTTTTGGACAGTCCGTCCGGTTCTTCTGTTTATTAACAACATTACGAATATTATTTAAATATACTTTAAATAACATCCGTAACAATATAACAGTTGCACTGTACTTGCTGTATGTTGCGTCATCAAACCATTGTTATCACAATTTAATAGCGTTACCATTTTACCGTTTTTAATCAAGTTACATTAGCAACAATCGGATTGTGTTTACAACTCTGTATGTTATTACCAAGATAGAAGAATAGCATATAATGCCAAGTTGCATAAAACCAACATTTAAATAAAGGTTTAATGTGCGTTTACACAAATTAATACATTTTTTATTCCAAGAGATAATGGGAGTTATTTGTCATAAGGAATACACCAAAAACAGTCATGCTTAATAATACTCGGAGCATAAACCATTAAAGTAAATATTTAGAATATTCTCACGCTAAAAGAATATTATTGGAAAAATATTACCTTTTCAATTAATTTTTATTTTCTATTACTTTATTATTGTAAATAAAATAGTGATGTAATCTTTCTATTATATAAAATATATATTATCAAATTAAAAAATTTTCTATCAAATATAGTTTTGACCAGGGATTGAAAACGTTATCAGTTTTACTTTTCCAACCATCATTTAGTGTATCGTTTCTTCTTGAAACAATATAAATAAAATCGTTTTGTTTGTGTGTCCACAAATTTATTAATAACAAATTATCAAATTACATTTTAACCGAAAAAGTTATATATTATAATGAATAATTCATTATAATTATTATATTGAGCTATTAAATGAATATTTTCATTTATCAATAATAATTATTGAGACAGTGAATGCAAAGTAGATACATTTCTTTATATTTAATATTATTTTAAAATATATTAAAAGCATTCTGAGTAGTATACGTAAAAATAAGATTTTTTTTTAAAATAGTGTCTTTTTTTTATATATAAAAAGTCAAAATTTTATGTCAATTGATTATAATTTTAACGTATTAAATTAAAAAATATTATATAAGAGATCATCAACTTTGCGACCCAATGGCTTAATTATTTATATTATTAAACGTGAAATAACGTAAAATTAACACAATTAAAAAAAAAAAATGGGGTACTATTAAATAATTTGGTATCTATGAGACGTTTGTGTGTTGTCCTTTAATAATTCTATAATTTTAATTCTGTATAATTTTGGTTGTTAATTAGTGTTATTATAAATAATTATAATGTATTAATTTTTGAGTTATTAGTATTTTTTTGCCTATACTTAAAAATGTTTTAAATAGAAAAGTAATGCTTTAAATAATAATAATTGATCGCTCATGACTATTTTCTTTAAAATTAAACATATTTTAAAATAATAATTTAAAAACTAAAAAAATATTTAAATAGTTTACTCAAAAAGCCACTAAAAAATGGCGTATACATATTTTAGAAATATTGTTATCATTATCAGCATTAAAAACATACTCATGTGTTTTGTCCCATCTCTAGAATGCGCCTATGAATATTTTTAATATAATATAAAAAAACTTGTATTACTTCGTGAATAAACTTTTAATTTATCCAATTTTCATAAAAAAAAAAATTATTTTTGCATAAATATAATCTTAGAAGTGTTAAAATGATCCATAAACGGCAAAAATTCCTTAAAATTAAAAATCATGTAAAACAAAAGTTTCATTTTTGAATTCTCCTTATATATCTAATGGATAATCACAAATTATGGAAGTTCATGTAATCAAATATTATTATTGGATAGCATCACTTAAGATAATACTAAATAAAATGCTATATGAATGGAAATCCGGGCCCTATTTATTATATTATAAATGAATAATATTCCTAGATATTAAACATTTTTTTAAGACGATCTCTGTTTATGTTTACATACAGTATTTTCTATGAATACAGCGAAAGTTACTTAAAATGATTATATTTACTTAGAAAAACTTGTACGTAAAATGTTTTAAATAAATTGAATAATGATTTTTAACTTATAATATCAAAAATGTCATCCTAAGCTACTGTCTACTTGATCTACCCTTAAATATGATATTTGTTGTAATTCTCCGTGAATATTTTATTGAACTACATACTTTAATGCAATTTATAGAATAATTATCAAAGAAGTTGGACTATTTATTGTTGCTGAAGTACCAGATATGGGAATAGTCATACATTGGGATAAAGGTACCAGAGTACACTTACAACTTGATCCAAAATGGAAAAGCCATGTAAGATTTTTGTAAATATTAAAAATAATATTATGAGAATTGATCATTCGTGGCTAATTTTAACACTAAAAAATATTAAAAATATTTAACTAATTAAGCCATAAAAATCACGTAAACGTATTTCGGAAAAAACGTTATCATCATTATTTAGTGCTAACAATTTCCAATATACTGATTCAAGTTGTTGTCGACAAGTCATTTTCTATTTTTTAAGTAAGTTAAACATATATGTCATCATTTAAAAAATGAAAATGGTACAAATCAAAAATTACAATTATAACTAAAATATAATGGAAGAATGAGAGGGAATAGAACTACATTTTTCTTTGATAGTTGAAGTTTAAATATCCTAATAACTTTTGAATAGGAAAAAACATATATTTTCATTTATTTTTGAAGATATTCCACAAGATCATCCTATATATAAGGTTCCTTACAGTAGCGCAACTAGAAAATAAATAAGGCGGGTGTTATACTTTTCTTTTTGATTATCAAAATTTGTTTTTTCTGGATCGCTATTGAATAAAACTCAAATGACCAGAAAAAGGGTCATCATGACCAAAAATTAAAACATCCCAAATAATTTTGGGTAAGAAGGATAACCTCTAACCAATTTATAGTTGCACCACTGATTCCTTATCTATATCTCTCGAAATATCTTTGAAAATATTAGAGCTAATTATTAATATTTTTTAACTTTTCAACTTAACTAGTTAATTATTTTTCCAATAAACTTTTTAACTTAACTAATTTAATTTTCTGTCTAAATAACTTAAAAAAATAGGTTAAAAATGAAATTTTGGACTGATTATTTTTAACATATTAAAAATCAAAATCGTAATAATTTAAAAACAATTTTTTATCATTTTATATGTAATTAGTAATAATATCAAAAATTAGAAGTTATAGAAAAAGTGTAATTGCAGATTTTAAAACAGAGCGAAAAGTTGATTTAGAAAACTATATTTTTGCTTCTGATGATAGTATCTTGTATTCCAGTGAATTTATTCATAAGTAATAAACATTTTTTATTAAAAAATATTGCATCAATCCCTTTAAATTTTTATACACGTTATAAGTAAAGGAATATACAATTACTTTATTATTTTTATAATTTCTCCATATAAATTGCAATATTAAATTATTAAACATCAATTTCATATTAAATTTAATTACCATTTGTTTTTTTTGTGTTTGACACTCATTTTTTTCAGCTCTCACTTGACTAATTTTTTTCAACGATATTTCAAATGATTACAATTCGTATCTATTTGAAGATATTACCCTCAAAAATTGAAAAAAATTCTAATTTATTTTATTATTTATTTTTGATATGATAGGTTTCAACTACAAATTTAAATCATTTTTCTTTGTAATTTAATAATTCTTTTACTCTATTTATGTGTGCTACTACTAAACTGTAATATTCCAAATTTTTTGGTAACATGTTGCTACATAAATAATTTCTAAAAATTATAATGAAATTTTATAATACGCTCTATTTTTTTAACAACTTTTTTTTAGTTAAAGTAAATCATTAAAATTATTTCAGTTCATATTTTAATTGTAGAATCTTTTTAAACACCAAAAATTAATAGGAAATGATTACTATTATTTCTATTTAAGATATCTATTTTCGATAAAAATGCAAAAAAAATAGATTAAATATGCCATTTTCCTTATTTTTAACATATTAATAATCAAAATCAGTATTAGTTTAAAACAATTTTTTTTGTTCTTAATTATTTTTTTTTATGTAAATACTTATTTTTTAATAATATTATTAATATTAAAACTTAGTAGTGATAGAAAAAGTCTAATTGCAAATTTTGAAAACATCGCAAAAAGATGATTTAGAAAAGTTTATTTTTGTTTCTGATGAAAGTTCCTTATAGTTCATTGTATAAAACTTATAACTTTGTTATAAGCAACAAACATTTTTTATTGAAAGTATTGCATGAAGCCCTATAAATTTTTATATGTGTTTAAAAGCAAAGAAATATACAACTACTTTTTGATTTTTATAATATCTCCGTAAAAATTACAATATTAAATTATTGAATATCAATTTCATACTAAATTTAATTACTATAATTATTATTTATTCATATATTATAATAATTATAATGTATGAATAAATAATAATTATTATAAATCAAATAACTAATCGGGATAAAATTAAGAGTTATTGTTGCTTTTGAAATAATCTACCAATTTCTTAAAATTAAACACTATCTACAGATTTGCATCGAAGTGTTTCTTATGATAGTGATTTTAATCACTATGAGATATCATCTATACTTGTCCCAACTGTGTCGCGTCCCCACTGTGCTACCGTTTTTTTTTTATATCAGATTTATTCAATTAAACATTTTTTTTTTAATTAATATATAACAAATAACATATGATTGTAAAAACTATCTCAACTTGAAGTGATAATTTAAAGTATTTTAAAATTTTTTCAAAAATTTTCAACTTTTAATATCTAATACTATTATTAATAACAATATTTAAAAAAATAAGGTGAATGGATTATGTGGAAATTATAACGATAACCAAATGGATGACTTCATTACTCCTTATGGTGGAATACCAGAAGTTTCTTCTACATTATTTGGAGATTCTTGGAAACTTCAGTCGTATTGTTCATTACCAACTGACGTCCGAGTATGTTTACAAGATATTTTAAAAGTTATTTTTAAATTTTTTTTCAGTGCATGTCATAGTGATTTATTTTTTTCAGGACGCTTGTCTTATACATCCACATCGAAGAGAATGGGCAAACAAAAAGTGTGGTTTGCTAAAATCATCACTCTTTAAATCATGTCATCCACATGTTTTGGTTGAAAACTATTTACAACGGTGTATTTATGATACATGTGCTTGCGATCAAGGAGGTGATTGTGAATGCCTATGTACAGCTATAGCAGCTTATGCTCAAGAATGCAGTATCCATGGCATTAATATTAAATGGAGATCTCAAGATTTATGTCGTATGTTTATGAAGAAGTTTATTTTATTTTTAATTTATATTTTTAGACGCTCTTTTTTCTATAATATCTTCAATTACATTTTGAAATGGGGTTTGTGCTACAGTATACCCAACTTCTATTAAGCAATTTAACATGTAATCTGTGTTTTACATAGTATATTTTATTTGTGAAAATATCTCGGTAGATGTTTTGTTGATAGAACTTTGAAAATTTTATAGTATTGAGGATCATAGTAATGATGTAGCTTGGTTAGGGACGAATATATATGGCTCTGTGGATGGCTATCCTTAAATTTAGCACACCCATAATTTTTACTCGATTTGTGCCGACGCTTGGAATTAGTGATAATTTAAAAAAGACCGTTTAAGGTAAAAAAATGTTATGATTTAAAAATTGTACTTATAATTTTTTCAGCTATTCAATGTGAAAATGGAACATTTTATGAATCATGTATTCCACCCTGCTCTTTCAAGTCATGTGACGATTTTATTTCAAATACAGAATTGTGTGATAAAAAATTATGTGTTGAAGGTTATTAATTATAAACTTCTTATAGTAAAAAATCATGTATTGATGAATATAGTTCCAGAATAATATTTCATTCGACCAAAATTTTTGTGGAATGAATTTTTGCAAAATTTTAAATGCTATAGACAAAGCATTTATGAGATATGAACGATTAAAAAGGAGATACGTGGAATTGATTTTTTTTGGACTATTTATTATTTTATATTATTTTTAAAAATTTAATCCTACTTAATATTATTAATACAGAATTTATTAATTTGACTATATAAACTAATGTTAATATTAGTAAATCACGGTGGGATACTCTGTATATTAATTAATTATACAATTTTATATAGTTCTAATGTATTTGAAAAATGTTATCACCATAACTTGTTATTAAAACTACAAAAGAAGGATAAAACGCTCATTTTTTGAAAACTATTGAAATTTTAAACTTTTGTAAAGGAAAAAATTATTTGAATCAAAATCTATAAACAATATGTAGTTAAATCATTTTTTTTATCCATCCACGGATAAAAACCTAAACTTTTATTTTATTTTGTGGTTACCCCTATTTTAAGTTTAGTGATCCCTTTTTATCCTTATACACAAGTCAGTCTAGAATTGAGTGTTGATGTCTATACATCGTTGGCACATACAAGCGTTGGGTAGACATGTACACATGACTGGTGTAACAGCTACCGCACAAGTTATCCGACTGGCATCAAACACTATACTTTAGGCCTTCTCCGTTTCAAAACTACTTTATGTCCTATTATCTGTTGTCCCCGCGCACATCCAAGATGGAACAATCCATCTAAGTTTTGTTCAGGTCTCTTCATACTTTTTGACAAAATTTGACAAAAAATACGTGACGCAACCTTATAAGTCACCTCTTATTCTTATCCCTATATACAGGAACTTTTAGCTTATTTTAGTTATATATGTAATTCCACTTATTTGTTATAAAATATTATTTTATATTCATCCCTAAAATTTTATAGGGGTGTCAACTTAATTTTATTGAATGGCAACATATATATTTAACCATCTTATAAAATAGAAAACAATTTAATTAAGTAAATAGCTGAGTGAATAACAAGTTTTGGACCAATATTTCAGAAGTTATTAACAATTTGAAGTATTGATTGGAGATGAGGCAAGGATGTTGCCTTTTTTATTACAAATTTTCTATATTTATTTATAAATATATTTTTTCATATGAAAGCCACACAACTTTTCCATCTAGATTTAATAATTACATTATTTTTTATTTTATAAGTTAATTAACTATAATGCTAAAATAATTATTATTTTAAGAGAGATTGTGTGTCTAAGTTAAATGAATCATGAACAATTTTTAGATTCAAATCATATTTTCTTTTAAAANGATTGTGTGTCTAAGTTAAATGAATCATGAACAATTTTTAGATTCAAATCATATTTTCTTTTAAAAAAATTGAACATATTCAAAAGTTTATGAGAAAATGAATACCAGTAAAATTTAGCTCTCTCAATACATTTATCTACCCCATGACTTGCAGTATGGTTGAATTATATATAATGATAAATGTTTAAAAAAATGATTTATATCGTATTGCTCTAAGTTAACTGTAATCGACAATATCTCTTTAACGTTTATTAAATAGCACTTAAAATTTTGTCTCGTTCTAACTCTATTCATTTATATGTTTAGTTGGCTTTTTAGTATTTATTTATAATATATATTTTTATGTAATTTTTTTAAAATAAAATGATGTGCAGGTTGTGTAAGAACTCATTGTCCGCAAGGTCAAGTTTACTCAAATTATTCTTCTAAATTATGCGTTCCCATTAACTCTTGTAAAATACCTTGTCAGATTGTAGGAATCAATGAAGTCTACAACGAAGGTGACGTAATTCTAGAAGATGAGTGTCATAGATGGTATGTTACCAATTTTTATTGAATTGTAAAATTGAATAAAAAACATTTACGTCTTTCAATTTAAGCTTTTGTTCTAAAAATAAAAAGATATGCAAAGGACAACCATGTGATCAAACAATAAGACCATACAGTACAATTGATGAAATTTATACTACTACTGATTTACCTTTCACTTCAACTACAAAACTTTCATTGTCAACACAAATAACAGATAATAAATGTATATCAGGATGGAGTAAGTGGATTAAAAAAAGTTTCCACAATAGTAAACTTGGAGTGCAGTCTTTCCCTTCTATTGAAGAATTTAAAAACATAGAATTAAATATAAATAAAGAAGAAGTAAAATGTTTCAATAAAGTGTTTTTTCTTTGTAATTAATAATCTATTGGTAACATTTTTTCTAAACTTTAATGCTAGGATTTAGGAATATGTTCTTTTGAAAATATTATTGATGTTCAATGTCGTTCCTTGAAAGCGATAAAAGGCATTAAGGAAAAATTTGAACAGATAGACTGTACTGTGGATAATGGAATAATGTGTAATAATGATTGCAAGGACATTGAAATCCGTATCAATTGTGATTGTGGAGGTATAATTAAAAACAGTTTTACTTTATTCTATATCTAATACTTATGTTTTTATCTTTTATAGATACTGAAGATACAATGCAAAATAAAGTTATAAAAAACAGTAGAAACAGAACTATTACTCGTCTTGGTAAATATATCACAGTCGTAGTATTATTATTAAAATTAATGTTTAAGTTAAATATTTAATTACACAAAAAAATCAGTTTGTCCAGTAGGATTAAAATGTAAAGTTATGTGTAACCAAATGTGTCAATCATTTGAAAATAGTATAAAAACCACAAAAGTGTGTGATTCTTCACAAAACTGTATTTCTGGTTGTGTAAGTGAATTAGAAAAATTGAATTCCTGTCCAGAAGGGTGGATGTGGAGAGACAAAGATACCTGTGTTCAAAAGAATGATTGTACTTGTTACTCGAGGAATGGAACATTAGTAAAGGTTAGTTTATTAATTATATTAAACTATGTTTTTGAGCGATTAATTTCCTTTATATGATTTAATCATAGCCGGGTGGAATTTTTAAAGAAGACTGGTGTACAATTTGTCAATGTATAAATAATGCGTATGTGTGTGATGACTCATCTTGTAATATTCATGCAGCAAATATTGAAAAACATGAATATACTACTTCTCCTGTAAATGGAATTTCAATAGAGTTGGGACATGAATATACTACTCAACAATATTTTGAAAAAACGCAGTTATATAATATTATGTCTACAGTAATAAGTACTGCACCTAGCACTATGAAACCTATAGAAACAACATCCACAAAAAGTTATACTGACAAAATTATAATAAACGAACTAGAAACGACATCTGAAAATACATTATATGTTCCATTAAGTGTGTCTCCTCCAACTATTCATTGCGATAATAATCAGTATGGTTTCTTAGATTTACACTATATATTAGTATAAAAATCGGCTATTTTTCTAAACCCCCTAAATTTGTGTAAATTTTCATAAAGATAAGTTGCGTAAAATTTTGACCATTCAGATAATTTTTAAGTCTTCCCCTTGGGCCTTTTACGTTGATTTAATATACGACTTTCAGAAAAAATCTGAATAATTGTCCATAACTTTTCTTATTATCAACATACAGATTTTATAGAGTATTCTACGAATGGGAAAAAAATATAAGGATTAAAAAATAGTGCTATATTAACATGACTGTATAATTATCAACTGTTAAAATCATTATTACTTGTTAAAAATTACCCAAAACTTGTAAAAACTAAACAAAGCTAGGTTTTTTTTCATAAAATGTGTTTAGTGAACACAAGTGATTTTTGGCTAAAACAAAAGTTATATATTAACCCATGTATTGTGAGGACTAAAAATTGATGGTATTATTATATTTATCATTAAATAATCAATTATGTTGTAAAATAAACGGGTTCCTAATGTATGGTTGACCTGAAGGATCTGAAAGGTGTCGGCAATTATGATAAGCAAATAATAAGATGTCCGTTGTGGTTACTAATTTAGACTATAATTTAATTCTTATTAATGACAAAAAAATATGTTGGACGTCTCCACTTATACTAATATTATACCAGCTAACCAACAATTAATATTAGAGTATGTATAGCAATAAAGTAATCTGATCTTATGTTTCTTGTTATTTGACACAGTACAAGCAATAATTCATTCCAAGAAAAAGTCCCCGCAACTATCCATTGCCAATCGTTGACGTTTACATTGTTACGTTAGCTAAGGACAGTGAAGTGAACACCTCGAACGTTGATGACGACTCTTTTAAAAGGAGCACTTGACTAGAGATCCGAGACTTTTTTTTTTGTCTTAAAACGAATAGAACCACTTTAGCAATTACGCTGGTGATACTCCTAGTGATTTAGATATTGATACTAATTTGGCACACGCATAATGCAACCTGTGCTCGATCTGTGGTAGGCCAGATAGGGTTGATAAGCGATGCGTTGATAAACTATTTAGTGCAGTTACCTAAATACCCACTTAACTTTCAAAATATGAGTTATTGAGCTCAAACTCAAAATAAATGTACTACTCGCAATATGTGTACGTTTAATACATGAAAATGTTAAATAGAATATATATAAATTACCATTTACACTAGTTTACAAATAAAAAAAAATGTTCAGACCTATGACTTGTGATAGTCATTTTTATGTAAAATCGTCCACTGAGTCCGATAATGAAGTCCAAAATACAAAAAGTAGAACAGTTTTTGAGTAATTGCGAAATTAGCGTTTTTCGTGTGCCACGAAAAAGTGTTTGCATTATATTCTAAATATCTTTAATTCCATTCAACCGATTCATTTTTTTTACATAAAATTAAACAGTATTAAATTACCTATAACTTTTATCTTTAACAATTTTTATTTGACTTTGTTCTCGTTTGCTATCTACGAATTCACCACTGAATATTTATCATTTTTTTCAAAATGTCAGAAAAAATTCAGAGTTTTACATAAAATACACCAATAAAAATATATTTATCAACTATATATTCAATAGACGTTATACTCTAATACATAATAATTATTATATTTTGAAAAAAATGATAAAAATTCAGTGGTAAATTCGTAGATAGCAAACGAGAAAAAAGTCAGATAAAAATTGTTAAAGATAAAAGTTATAGGTAATTTAATACTGTTTAATACTATGTAAAAAAAATGAAAATTGGTATGGTTTTTCTTTCTAAGAAATAGTAAATTCATATCTAAATAAATATGTTTTGAGGCAATTAATAGCCTTTCAATATCCACCTCTCATGAAGCGTTACACCGGGTATATGAAATTGAGATGAAACTACTCTATTTATGTCCTGAAAAATGAACTATAATTTAAAAAATTCTTGATAATCATTTCTTGGTTGAATTATCTTTAATTTTTTTCAATAGATTTCACAATCTCATTAATTTTTAGTTTTATTATTTTTTATAATTTTTCAAAATTCCAGATATAAAGTTATGTCTGTTATATTATTTGACGCCTTTTGAAAATCGTTACATCTTTACCACATGTACAACCTATGTTATTTTCAAAACACTTCTTAGAATAATTTAAAAAATATGCTAACGCCATGACAAATAAAAAGTTTATGTTTGCGTCACTATTTATCGCAATTGTATCAAATATAACTAAATTTTATAATAAAATAAAATTAAAGTATTATTACATCCAATATAAGTATTATAAATGAGTAATGCCTGATCTCTTGCAGTTTCATTTTCTAAGGCTGGAACAGCAAGGAGTTTTTCAGTATTACCACTACTAATAATTATTAAAATCAATAATTCTGCGTTTTCCTAAATTAAGAAGTAATTTATCATCCCAATGTAAAACGTGAGCCGGAAAATCATGTACCTCGCAATTGTTTTGATAGTCACTACTACCTTTCTCCTCTTATTGTCAATGTTTTACTAACAGTTATTTCATGCAATAAGTTACATATTAATTATATATTTCAACAAAAAATTTTTATCCAACTTTTATTTCTGAAAATCTATCATTGAATTAATTTGAGAGGTTCAGGGCTATAGGATAAAATTGTCATAATAGTCTAAAATTTTACACAACTTATTTTTATGAGTGTTTAAATAATATTAAAGGTTGCTATAAAATAATCGATTTTTAAATGACAACTTGTTATATATACATATTATTTAAATTAATCTTATTTTGTATAGAGTGGAAAGTATATCTTCTAATTTGGGGCCTAAATCATTTAACGCTAGTTCATGGTACAGCCCTAATACCGAGCCTTACTATTCGCAAATGGATTCAGCAGATAATGGATTTTGGAGACCAGCAGAATCGAAAGAAAATGAATACTTGCAAATAGATATTGGATATATAGAATCAATATATGGGGTTGAATTAGCTGGGAATCCGTCTTATGATGAATATGTGACTAGCTATATAGTAGCATTCAGTACAGATGGAATTGGTTTTAGCTATGTATCTTATAATGGAATACCAAAGGTATAATTTATTAAATATTCTATATAATTATATATATATATTATGTATATATAGAGTGGAGCACTCTGTATTATCAACAAACTAAACTCTGTCCAACTGATAACTCTTATAACTTTTAATATAACTAAAATGTTTTAATTTTTAACAATTTTTAAAATTAATTAATAAAATAGCCACTTTTTAAATCTTTTCTTACATATAATTTTAATAGGTCGATAACAACTTTAGAATCAATATTTATTAAGTTACGAGCATTTTAATACATAGAGTGGATATTACAACTCATACTAGTAGGAGAAACTGTACTCATTCACCCATATTTTATGTATTAAAATTCTTTTAACTCAATAAGTACTTATCTTAAAGTTATTATAGAAGTATAGAAATTTATTTTAAGAAAAGCTTTAAAAAATGTTTTAGCTTCGATGCGAAACGGAGAAGGTATTAATTTTACTATGATGTGTTTTTTTTTTTTTTTTTTTTTTTTTTTTTTTTTTTTT
>NW_026099572.1:50124923-50125674 GCF_025091365.1 Daktulosphaira vitifoliae | reverse complement strand
CGCAAATGGCTACCATATTGAAAAATATACTATTTTTGTATGATAATTATGGGTTTTGTATTTTATTTTAATAGAAGTTGATGTTGCTTTTGCAATTATCCATCAATTTTTTAAAATTAAACACTATCTACAGATTTGCATCGAAGCGTTTCTTATGATAGTGATTTTAATCACTGTCAGATTAAATCTATACTGGACCCTACTATGCAATGTCTCTACTATGCCGCGACCCCACTGTGCTACCGTTTTTTTTTAGAATAATGGTAAGTCTTATTATTAAAAATAAATAATAAAAAATATACTTTTTACGTAATCTAAGATTGCGAAAAATGTTACAGTGAAATAATTGTATCAAGAATTATAATAGTTAGATCTGTTACATTCTGTAGATATATATATACAAGGTAATTGGTTTATCATAAAAAAAAAATAAATAAATACCATATAATAAAAAAAATTGATTTCTTTTAGTTGCATTTATTTTTTTATTTATCAGCTAATATTTCTTTTTAAAATCATTTCTTATAAATTAAAGGTCAACTTTTTTTTTTAAACAGCTTATAAAGTAAAAACCAGCACAGTGGGGTCGTGGCATAGTTGGGTCCAGTATAGATGATATCTGACAGTGATTAAAATCAATATCATAAAAAACGCTTCGATGCAAATCTGTAGATAGTGTTTAATTAAAAAAAAAAAAATTTGTTAAAATAGCATATTTTTGAATATGGTAGCCATTTGCGCATAGAAGATA
>NW_026099572.1:50033232-50124838 GCF_025091365.1 Daktulosphaira vitifoliae | reverse complement strand
ATAGTACATAAAAAAAGCTTTAATTTGATATATGTTTAAAGGACGCAGTATTTCCGGAACATTTTCAAAAGTTCAGTTGAAAAAGTTCTATGTTTTATAGAATGTTTCAAATTTTGAACGACCCCTATATAAGGGGAAATTGTCTAATTTTAATAAAAAGTATGTCAAATGAAAGATGTACTTATAATGTATTTAGAAAAAAAAAATTGTGCTGATACATACATTTTTCGAAAAGTTATAGCATTTTTAAGTTGAAAATTTAAAATCGAAAATTTTAACAAAAAATAGTGTTTTTTTAACTACGGCAGTAGTTTAAAAGTAGAAGATAAAGTATCGGGACAAATTTTTTTTTTCATTTTATAGTACATAAAATAAGCTTTAATTTGATATATGTTTAAAGGACGCAGTATTTCCGGAACATTTTCAAAAATTAAGTTGAAAAAGTTAGTTTTTGTAAAAAAGTTGCTATTTTAAATCCCCCCCGATTAGCAGAATAAGTGTTAGATTTTCAAAAAAAAATGATATCAAATGAAAGAAAATTACCTAAGGTTTCAATATAAAGAAATATTATTTTGATTAGTTAATATTTGAAAAAGTTATGGCAGTTTTAAGTACAAAAAACATCGTTATAAAAGGTGATTTTTATCGCAAATATTACATTTTTTTTATAATTTCGACAGCCATTTGCACATAGAAGATAAGGTGTCGGGACAAATTTTTTTTTTTCATTTTATAGTACATAAAATAAGCTTTAATTTGATATATGTTTAAAGGACGCAGTATTTCCGGAACATTTTCAAAAATTAAGTTGAAAAAGTTAGTTTTTGTAAAAAAGTTGCTATTTTAAATTCCATCCAATGAGCAGGTTAGTGTTAGATTTTCAAAAAAATGATATTAAATGAAAGGGAAATATCTAAGGTTTTAGTATAAAAAAAAATTATGTTGATTTTTCAAAAAGTTATGGAAGTTTTAAGAAATAAAAGTAAAAATATTTCGAAAATTAGCGATTGTTAAATTTGTAATTTTTTTGCATATTTCCTCCATTTGCGTGGAACGAGGGAATTTTTTTCAATTTTTTAGGGTAATGTCTCCAACTAGATACGATTTGTGATCTTTTGACGTATTTTTGATAGAAATCGGTCCAGTGCGAGCTGAGAAAAAGTGGCAACAGACATAAAAAAAAAAAAAACACATCATAGTAAAATTAATACCTTCTCCGCTTCGCATCGAAGCTAAAAATAATTTAACTAAGAAAATGATTGGTCCATAACAAATTTTGAATCAGTGCTTCGGAGTTATGATCAATTTAAAATTATAACTGGAGGTGAGGAGTGGGTACTGCTATTTTTATTACTAGTAATTTACCGATCGCACTCATCGTCCTGCGTAGGAATAACAATGAAAATTACTATATATATATATATATGTGGTATGTATTTGCTGATAAACTCTAATATTAAACTGCGCTCCTCTCCATAGACTTGATGATGAGTGATCATATAGTATTTTTTAAAGCGGCAAAAAACATCATGTTCTCAGTGCACTATGCAGTAAGAAAACATTGTACTTTACTCTTTCATTAGTATACACCAGTTAAACTGTGGTCTCCAACTAATCACTAATTGATAACTAAATATACAGTGTTCAGTACATAAGGAAACAGCTAAATTGTTTACAAACAATGAAAACAATAGAAAACAGTTTCTTTTTTTTTTAATGGTCGACTAAATGTTGGCCATCCTGAAACTACTGTGAGGCATTGCTTCAGGACAACGTTTCAATAAGCTCACATCACCACATTGTGTATCAACAGGAAAATAATTAAGAGCATGGTTTGATCTCCCCGATAGACGAATCCAAGAGTGGGATTTGTTGCCCGGGTCACTCCACGTAGAGGCGAGGGCAGGACTTTGCGTGGGTTGACAAGAATTACTTACAATAACAAAGACACATAAAAACACATAATCCTAAGGCATTGGCCTAAACCAGCGCCTCAGGTCCTCCTGTACCAGGCGACGTGGCTGCTTCTGTCTCAGGCGTTCCACTTCCTCCTTCTTTTTCAAGATGAATTCAGCGAACGCCTGGACAAGCTTCCACGCCTCCCGGCTCCTTAACATCAGATCCATCATGGACCCGACTAAGAACGTTGATCCTAGTTGAGACTTCAAGAAGTCCCGCTCAAGTCGAGGCCACGCCTCGTACCGAAAGAAGATATGCAGAGCGCTATCTGCTTCTCTCGGGCGATTCGAATAGTTGGCACGGCTGTTTTGCGAGTACAGTGCAGGTACTCGTTAAAGTAGCCGTGTCGGACATCATTTGAGTGAGATGGAATGTCATTTTATCGTAAGTCCGGTCCAACCGATCGGGTTCTTTGAGGGACCTGTTCCACTTCCCTCCTGTTGGATCAAGGCCGTGACAGTGTAGTTTGCATGAGATCCAGCCACCTCGGATGAAACGCCTTCCGCCACTACCATTGTGTCACGCACGTGTGGTGGTTCCGAGTCGTACGCGATATTCCACAGCAGAGGCCCGAGAACTGACCTTTGCGGAACACCACCTGTTAGGGTCTGATTTTTGGGCTCACGGTGCTCTCGTAGGAGATGACCCGGTTGCTAAAGTACTACCAGAATATCCGGCCGAAGGTTAGAAACACGAATCCTCACTTATTGAATACACACTATATATATATGTGTGTGTGTGTGATAGCTATATCTAAAGTTCATGTCACAAAAATAGGATTTTTGATAAATTTGATTGCTAAGGTTTATTTTTATTCTTTACAATTGTGGCTAATATTTATTAATAATAAAATATTATAAATAAATAAAACTTAACTAAACTTAAAATATAATATGTATAAAAGTTAACTATAATAGAACTAATATTAGTAACTTCATTGTTAACTTCTTTATTCTTTTAGATATTTAGGGGACCATATGATCATAAAGTGAAAGAGAAACAAATATTTTTTTTACCAATTGAAGCAAGGTATATCAGAATAATACCAAAAAGCTGGCATAATGAAATTGCGATAAAAATCTCTCTGTTGGGCTGTCCAATAAAATCGACTACTTTAGAGTTCACAACTTATACAACTGTTAGACAAACTTTAACTTGTGTGTAAAAAAATTAACATACTAAATTTTTTTTTTAATTGAAAAAATAGTAAATAATAATAAATTAAACTTAGCTATGTGCTCCGAACCAATGGGAATTGAATCAGGTTTGTTAAACGATGGTATGATTACGGTATCTTCTTCTTTAAATAATGATTTCCATTCACATGATTTGTCACTTAGCAGCAATAAATCATGGATTCCATTTACCGCTTCTACAAGTCAATGGATTCAGGTAACTAAAAAAATTTGGATCATGTGATTGTTTGTTTATAAAAATTTATACGTTCCAGATTGATTTTACTGGACCACGTATAATAACTGGAATTGAATCAAAAGGCAACCCTCCAACTAACAGCATTGGAAATGCTTGGATTGAAGCTTTCAAAATTGTTTACAGTAATGATTTAATTAATTGGAATAAAATATTGGATTCAAGAGCAGATGAAAAAGTAAAATACTATCAATATTTTTGGAATTTATTTTTATAGATAGTTATTTTAATAATGAAGCATTGTTTTTTTTATAGATATTTACTGGAAATTTTGACAGTGATAATGCACATAAAACGTACTTTGATACTCCTATACGAGCAAGATATATTAGAATATACCCAGAAAAATGGCAAAATAAACCTGCCTTAAGACTTGAAATACTTGGTTGCTTTGAAAAATATATGACAGCACACATTTTTTTAAACGAATTAACAGAAAAGCCTACAATAATGAAGGGAAATTGTAACATATGTCCTGGAATAATAAGTTATGATTGTATTTGTTCTCCAGAAAAATGGTGGAATGGAGAATCTTGTAGTTTACGTTCGGAATGTCCTTGCGTCATAGGTGTTATGACTTATCAAGTGGGCACAGTATATGATTTAGAAAACTGTCAGCAATGTATTTGTACACTAGGTGGTATTCCTAGCTGTTCTCATAAAATTTGTCCACCTTGTCCACCCGTATGTAAAAACAAAACAAAAAATTATAGCATTATATTTTATGTTAATTAATTTTGTTATAGGGGAAAATATCTGTAACATCTATATCAAATTGTGATTGTACATGTGAATATTGCAAAAATGGAACTAGATTATGTCAAACTTCAAATATTTGTTTGAATGAATCTTTTTGGTGTAATGGAATACAGGATTGTCCTGATGATGAAGTCAATTGTCCATCAATAATCACAACCACTCCAATGACTACTACAGAATATACAGAAGTAATACAATTTAATATACCAGTAATTCCAAATAAAGTAAAAAAAGTAAGCGAATGTCCTGAAATTAAATGTCCTGAAGGAAAAATTGCAAAAATTTTAAACACTATTAAATTTAAATCATTAAAATCTAATCGTAAAGTAAGAAGTGCTGAGGTAATTTCAGAAGACCCATGGCCTTCTCCATTTAGCCCTGTAACTAATTTGGCTGCTTCATTGAAAAAAAGTCATCGTGATCCAGTATTTAGCACCAAAGGAAATGTTATTCGAAAAGGAAGTACTTCTTATACTAGTTACAATTATGGTGGAATTAAAAGCGAGAATCAGCAGCCTATTTGTAAACAGTGGATATGTGAAGAACAAGTAAAGCAAGTAGAATGTAAAACACCACCATTATCATGTCCTGAAGGTTATTTTTTACAAATGACACCAAATAAAAATGAAATTTGCCCTGTTTACACATGTGTATCCAGTTATTTAGAGGAAAAAGAATGTGAAATTGATGGCAGAATATTTAGAACATTCGATGGAATAACTTATAAGTATGAAGTTTGTGATCACATTATTGTCAGAGATCGAGTATATAAAAAATGGATGATAAAACGTACGTTAAAAATTTATTCGTTTATTTTTATTTTTATTTTTATGTTAATTTTATTTTTACTTTTTTTTGGTAGAAATCCGTCGGTGTCCATATGTTGGGGCTTGTCAACAATCATTATGGCTTCAGCATATGAATCATATTATTGAATTTTTCCCAAATATGACAACATTTTACGACGGTTATCAATACACTATTAATCAAGTAAAATATATTTTTAAATTAAGCGCTAAAAATATAAAATATTTCTTTTTTTTATCTAAATGTATTTTTTTCAGCTTCAAGTGATTGGAAGCCAAACAGAACAATTTGCTGTGAAACAAGTTCAAACTAACTATGTTATATTTGCCAGCACTTTGGGTTTCAATTTAATTTGGCAAGTCAATGGAAATGTTAAAATTAAAGTGATTATTTTTTTTTTCATAATCTGAATTTTTTATTGTTTTACATTAAATCGGAATCAAACTGGTGGATAATGAAAAACAATTATTGAGTTATATAAAAGTTTTTGAATCCAGTTTTCTTTTACTGTATGCATTTTAAATGCACTTTACATGAAAAATAATGATTTTTGAACCCTCAAGTATCAAATTAAAAGACATATTTTGATACAAAAATTTTTTATGCAATGTTTTTTTTTAAATTTTATTAACACAGTTTTAAATTTTAGATTTTAATATTAACTCTTATTATTGAGCATATAAAATTTATTTTGATAATATAATTATCCAAAATCTACATAAAGACAAATTATAACTCTTATTTTAATTATTTTTTTACGATTTACCTTATTAATTGATTAAAAACGAATTAATTAATAATTATTGGTTAATGAAAAAATTAATTTTAAATGTGTATCATTGAAAAAATTGCGTTTACTAAACCAATTCATGAAAATACGTTTTTTGTTAAATAAATATGGAAACAAACTTAATATTAATTACATAAATATTTTAGTTAAATGCTTTTTATACTGGAAGAGTTGATGGGCTTTGTGGATTCTTTGATAACAACCCCAAAAACGATAAAGTTAAACGTGATGGTAACATTGCAGCAACTACATCTGAGTTTGGAATATCATGGGCAGATTCAAGTCAACTGTGTGAAGCAAAAATTTGCCCAGTATATATTCAAAAAGAAGCAATTAAAGCTTGTGAAATATTTAAGTAATTAGTGAAATTTATTAATTCAATAAAAATTATATCGTCGTAAATAGTGATGTAATGGAATTTTCTCAGTTACTGGAATATTCATAATAGTATTCTTTTGCAGATGATTACGGGAATATTTAATCTTGTATATTATTTGTAGTATTGATTTATACTATATATTTATTTGATTTATCTTTGATACGAAGCCGAGAAGGTATTAACTTTACTATGATGTGTATTTTTTTTATGTCTGTCGCTACTTTATCTCAACTCTCATCAGACCGATTTCTTTTTACGATACATCAAAAGATCACAAATTATATTGACTTGAAGACTTTTCCCTTAAAAATTGACAAACATCCCCTCGTTTCTTCTAAATGGAGGAAAGTCCCCAAAAAGTTACAATTTTTAAAATCGGTAAATTTCGAGATTTTTTTTTAAAACTACCATAACTTTTTCAAAAATTGACAAACCAAAATAATGTTTTTTTAAATAGAAACCTTAGGTAATCCACGTTTATTTGATATAAATATTACGAAAAACTGACCCTTTACATAGCCCCAGAAGAGGATTTAAAGTAGCAACTTCTGCACAAAAATTTTACATTTTCAACTTAAGTTTTGAAATTTTATTGGTTTTTAGTATATTTGTATCCGTATGGCTTCTTAATGAAACATTTTTTTTTTAAATCTAAAAATAATTTCCCTTTCAGAAAATCTATACTATATAGATGCAATCAAATAAAATCACCAAAAACAACTCTATATATTAACCATATATGGTTAAAATTTAGTTGTCATGTATACATTTGGTTACTAATATTAAAATCCTAAAGCGTTAGTAAACTCGAAAACATAAATGGTGGATAAGTCTTTTAGTTTGTTAGTAATCGTAAACCGTACATCATTTTTTATGCTGAGCGCATTAAAATTAAAAAATCGGAAATAAATTGTAATTATCGAATCGTAAAAATATAGTCCAAAAAGTCAAAACTAAAAAGTTAGATTGGATAATTGGTTCACTTATATTTTAAGTAGACTATATTTTTATTTCAGTTTAATTGGACTTTCCGAAACTAAATAGATATATTTGGAAGTGATCAATTATTTATTAGCCTATTTAGTGCCGTTTTACAATAATATAAAGTATAAAAAAGTTAAAAGGAATATTCTCGGAAAACGTTATAACAATAATTTTATGTTATTAGACGCAAATATATGATCTTTGAAAAGTAAGCTCCCTTAAAAATATGTCTTACTCTTTCAATATTAAGAACAAATTTTCATTCTATATTTATTCTCTTGATAGGGTTAGATTTATATAATTTAAAAAAAATGTTATACATTTTTTTTATAAAATAAATATAATATTATATATAATAACAACGTTTAAAAAACCTAGCACAGTGAGGAGGTGGTTAGTTTTGATGATATTTGATAATAATTAATGCTTGTATCGAAAATTTAAGTAGAATTTATCAAAAAAATGCTAAATTTCTTAATTCGATTATTTTGACCTTTATTAGTTTATTATTTCAATTATGAATTTGAAATCGTAACTTATCATAAGACATTGTAAAATATTTTAGTAAGTATTTAAAACATTTTTTCTGTTAAGATTAGCCATATCTTTATAATATACTTATTGAATTAACATTAAAAGTTGCAAAAGTTTCCTCTGAAAATTTTATTTTTAAATTTAAAATTTTTTGTTAAAGAGGGAATTCAATTGGGAACTTATTCTCTTCTTTTATGACTATACTCTTTGACCTTAAATATAAGGGTAAATAGTTGAAAAAAAATTTAAGTAGATAATTATAACAATATGAAAAACAGTGATTTTTTATATTAAAATAACATTTTTTGTTTAACTTCGAGTATTCTTTACATATGGAAAATAACACGTTTTGAAAAATTTTTATTTTTAATTTAAAGTATCCAAAATAAACTTTATTTAACTTATGTTTAAGTTTGGAGAATTCCGAAACATTTTCAAAAGTTAAGCTGAAAAAATAAACTTTTAATGAAAAAGTATCAATATTGAATCCTTCAGTGGTCATGTCAAGTGTAAGATTTTTAAAAAGTATTTACCTAATGAAAGGAAATTTTTTATAACATAAATAAAAAAAATTGTTTTGGTTTATTCTTTGTTCAACAAGTTATAAGTCAAAAAAAGCTAAAAAATATCAAAATCAACCGATTTTAAAAATAGTATTTTTTTGATATTTACCCGTATAGTGGTACAAGGAAATTTTTTCTATTTTTGAAGGTAATATCTTCAATTAGTAATGATTTGTAATCTTTTAAACATCAAAATAAGTCTAGTGAGAGCTGAGAAAAAATAGTGACACACACAAAAAAATATATAAATAAATAAACACATCATAGTAAAATTAGTACATTCTCACAATTGTCAGCCTCCCATGGAAGCTAAAAATATTATAATATAATTAAAAAAAAAAAAATACTATATGCTATAATTATGTATAATAGTTGTTATAAAAATTAACATCCACGATCTTAAATTATTAATGAATTAAATTAAAATATACTTTTTAAAATTGTTTTATAGATCACAACCTTTAAGTCGATGCGGTGATTTTGTAAATATTGATGAATTTATAATGAAATGTGTGGAGAAAATTTGTTCATGTTCAGAAAATTCTGCAAATGATGCATCAGAATGTCGTTGTAAAGCAATATCTGGTTTAGTAACTCAATGTTATACTATGAATTCTAGTGTAGAGCTCTCAGATTGGCGATTATTACATGACTGCCGTAAAGTTTAACAACCTAATTAGAGATATTTTTATATTTATACTATTTATAATATTTTTTTCTTACAGCTGTAAATTGTCATGCTCCATTTGTTTATAAAGATTGCTTTAATAAAGCATGTGAGCCAAATTGTGATAATCTATTACAAAACGATCCATGCCCACAGCTACCTGGAGTTTGCTTCCCAGGGTGTTATTGCCCTGATGGTTATATCAGGGAATATGGAAGTTGTATTAAACCATCTAAATGTAGAAATTGTAAATTTATATATATTTTAGCATTTATGTATTAAGTATTTTTATATTATAACATTGATCAGTATAAACTTTACTTTTACAGGTATTTGTGAAGGATCTGGTACTAGCCATTACACGACTTTTGATAAAGTTGATTATGATCACAAGCAAAATTGTTCTTACATTCTTGTGAAAACTACAAAGGAAAACGATTTAGTTAAACCGGGATTTACGGTAAATATACATGCTTTATAGTACATAATAACATGGTATAATTTTATTTAATATATTATGGTCTTAACAATAATTAATTTTATTATGTATATTATTGTAAATCACAGATAATAGAAACAACTGGAAAGTGTTCTAATCCTTTATTCAATAATGGAATCTGTGTACAGAATATATCCATTATTCAAACAACTAATAATTTAAGTTTGTCATATAATGAGGATGCTTCTAAGGTAGTAAAAATGCTATTTTTGTTCTGGATATAACGTTCAATAATGATTTTCATTTAGATTTTAGTATTCATCGATGATAACGAAATTACTAAATTACCATTTTCCAATAATTGGATGTTACTAACTGAATTGCCAGGAAAATCTGTTACTGTAAATTTACCAAATTTAGAATTAGAAATTGTGTTCATGGTTAAAAATCAAGGATTTTCCATAAAACTACCATCACATTTGTACTATGGTAAAACCGAAGGGTTATGTGGTAGTTGCAATGGCGATTCTACTGATGATATGGCTACACCTGATGGAAATATTCCAAATAACATAGATGAATTTGTGATAAGTTGGAAAACTAGTTTAACAGGTACAAATAATACAATTGCATTGAAATTCTTTATATTATAATTTTTAAAGTAGTAAATAAATATTTTTTGTTTCCAAAATGGTGACATACCCATATAATGAATAAAAAAAAATTGAGTTTAGGATGTGGACAGGGAAGAAAATGAAGTGAGTGTTCACACAAATGCAGTCCGTTGAACTAGTTTCAAAAGTAGTAAACACAATTGACTATCTCGCACGCGCGCAACTTAAATTAAAACTTATTAATTCAATAATCATGAAAAAAAGAAAATAAACGCAGTCATTTGATAATTAACAAAATTTGTTGATTTCTGTATTATATTTAATATAATAATAGGTGTACATATTAAATAGGCCAATTTTGCTAACAGTTGACGTTACCAATACAATTGTTGGTATATAGAAATGACAATTATAGAATTTTGGAGAGTTAACATACGCTATCAAAACCGATTTTGTTATTGATTGTTATTGTACAAACAACATATTTTTTTATCACTTCGAAAATGTTGAAATTTGAGCCAGATAAACAGCATTTGCGCAAAATTTTATCTTATTTTTTTAATTGTAGAAAAAGTGCAGCTAAGCGCATAGATATATCGTGGGAGCTTATGGTGATCATACCTTAGGTATTTCAGCATGTGAACGATGGTTTAAACGCTTTAAAAGTGGTAATTTTGATGTGAAAGACAAAAAGCATCCAGGTCAGGTAAAAAGTTTGAAGATGTAAATTTGTAAGCGTTATTGGACGAAGACTCAACTCAAACTGAAAAACAAATGGCAGTCAAACTCGGAGTGACGTAACAAACTATTTCCAATCGATTACATACAAGAAAAATTCAAAAAGAAGGGAAATGGGTGCCGAATTCATTGAAAGAAAGAGACATCGAAAAACGAAAAACCATTTGCAAACTTTTGCTTAACCGGTTCAAAAGAAAGTCTTTTTTGCATCGATCGTTACTGACGATGATAAATGGATCTATTTCGACAATTCCTGGTTAGACCAAGGTAACCATCAACATCACAACCAGTACGTATTATTCATGGAAAGAGGACTTTGTTGTGCATCTGGTGGGATCAGAAAGGACCTGTGTATTATGATCTGCTAACACCTGGTGAAACGATTACAGCTGGTCGCTACCGACAACAATTAATAAAATTGAACCAAGCATTAAAAAGAAAATCACCAGAATGGGCTGAACGAACACACAAAGTGGTTTTGCTTTATGACAATATTACACGACCGGTGAAAAATTATTCGAAAAACATAAAATGAGACGTACTACCCCACGCGCCATATTCATCAGACCTTGCTCCATCAGACAACTACTTATTCCGATCGATAACACACGGACTTTCGGTACAATACTTCAATTCGTACGAGGAATTGAAAAATTGACATGATCAATGGTTAGTCTCAAAAGATTAGAAGTGGTATTGGGACGGAATCCATGAATTGTCAAAAAAGTGGGGAAAAGACGTAACTAACGATAGTCAATACTTTGATTATCGAGTTCAATATTTTTGCTACTCAAATAAACGCTGAAATTTTGTATAAATACTAGACTTTTTAATTTGTACACCTATTCAAGGGGTACCATTTTATTACGTTACAACTTCTTATTTATTTGTAATTTAATCAACTTCTCGGTATAAAATGACCTATACTATTTTTTTTTAAATTTTTTATATACAATCAAAATTATTTTAAATAAAATTATTTTAATATTCGAAGATACAGTACTAAATTATAATATAAAGTATACTTAATAGCCGATTGTGACGTTCGATAATCTGTTATTTTTTCAGATCCTTTATGAAGAATTTTCACTTCAAAAATGTTCTTATATATATCCCCTCAAAATGAAACCCTAATAACATCATTGTGTAATATTTAATAAGTATAAAACAAATTATATTTGAAGTTATTAACACTTAAAAAGAAAGGAAACGCGATTTATTTATTTATTTAACTAGGTATTTATGAATCGCATACTATCGTCATACTATAAAAGCACTAATATATTTTACAACGCTTACTAATTCAAAAGTTGTTATTGACCAGTTATTTTCTTAGTTAGATAATTTTCTTATTTTAAACTAGTTAAATAAACATATTTTCTTTTAAAAAGGTCAAATGAATTATAATTTAAAGTAAATGAGTGGTGATATAAATATTTTTTGAAAATTATAGAACATAAGATACCATTAACTTCAGGAAAAAAAGTTGTAATATGTTTAAAATTTTTAAAGATATAACATAGGCTTAGTTAATTACCATATATTTTATAAAAATATTTTACTTAATTATTTTTTAAATTCAATATTTATGTCATAAATTATTTTTAATACTTAATTCATGTTTCAATATTCTTTTAGCTCTAGTACTAAGCTGAAAATGTTTCGATTTTTCGTATAAAAAAAACGTATCAAAAGATTACAAATTGTATCTAGACATCAACTACAAAAAATATAATTAATTCTTTTATGTGTTCAACTTAGTATTTGAAAATGTTGTAGAATACTCCCAGCTTGATACACATATTAAATTAAAGTTTATGATACATACCACTAGTAGAAAAATTTTTCTCGATGACTTGTTGTCTATATGTAAATGATTCTCCAATAAGTATTTATTAATGTATTCATAAATTATTAAAATTGAAATCAGAATTTTATTATAAAAATGAGGGTTGATGTTGTTTTGGAATAATCCGAAAATCCCTTCTAAATATTAAACACTTACTAAGATTTGCATCAAAGTCATTTTTATGATAGTGATTAAAACCACTGACAGATATCTAAACTTGTTCCAATAATGTCTAATCCCAACTGTGCTATTTTTTTTGTATTTAGTTGAATAGTAGTTTCAACAATTTTTTTTTGTAAATTAAATTGTTTTGTCGTATAGTTCCCTGTCAAAAAATACATTTTTGAAAATGAAGACATTCTGTTTCTTTTAACTAATTGTTTATTTAGGTATTTATAAATGATAAAAATTAAACTTAAATTAGTTTTATTTTAATTATTTTCAAATTTTTTCCTTAAAAACTATTGTTCGTGTCAATGAAAATGGGAAACAGTACAGCCTATCGCAACGGAAATTAACATTGACCTACGCACTGAAGCTTGTTGAACGGTTTTTTTATAAAAACTTTTTATATATTTTAGGTATTGATAAATGTGAAGCAATTAAAAATGAAGAAAATAAAGAAAAATGTAAGATTCCTGCTCCCGATATGGATCCCTGTCTGAAATTAATGGACATCCAATTATTTGGCCAATGTCATCCAATTGTTGACGTTGAGATATATATAAGAAAATGTCATTTAATGTTATGCGAAGGTCTTGAGGGCGTATTTTGTCACTCATTAGAATCTTATGTACGTGAGTGTCAATCATTTGGTGTGTGTTTAAACTGGAGATCACCAAATTTGTGCCCTTATACGTGTCCTCAAGGTAAACTATAAGCGTTAATAAATATTAGTACTGCTTAAAATACCTACTAAACATACTTAAATATCTGTAACTCATTATGTATTACCTCAAAAATTACCATCAATAAATAAAATATGTTTATGGAATGCGCTAAAAAAAGACAATTTTGACATTTTGATTTGCTTTTTTTATATTTGACGAATATGGTATTAATGAAGTAAAGGTATGTAACAATTTATAAAAAAAATGAGTAAAAAATATTAATTTACTCAAAAGTTATAATGATTTTCAATTAAATTTGATGTATCCTGTATTAATTGAATAAATATTTTTTTTTATTACTACGTTGACTACTTATAAAAAGAAAAAAATAGAAAACACATTGGTGAAATTTCAAAGAAACAGAATCATTCATAAAATTAATAATGAAAATTCCAAACGTAAAACTTTCAATTAAAATTTACTAATAATTATTTGTTTTTTAGGTTTAATATATCAAGCATGTACAACTGGTTGTGAAGAAACTTGTGATAATTACAAAGTCTCACGTTCTGGAGGAAATTCATGTAATGGTCATTCAACCGAAATGTGTGTTTGTCCTTCAGGCCAAGTGTTTAAAAACAGCTCGTGTGTTGATGAAGCCCGATGTGAACCCTGTGATAATGAAAATCATTTTGTTGGCGACTCATGGTTAGTTGATAAATGTACCACATGTACTTGTTCTCCAGGCTTAAAAACTATTCACTGTGAAAGAAAGCCATGTCCTACATCTTCATTTTCTATTTGTCAAATTGGCTATAAATCAGTAAAAGATGAACAGAACTCTGATGAATGTTGTGATGTTTTTAAATGCAGTATGCGAAAATGATTTACAATTTTAGTTCAATATTGATTAACATTATTTATAGTTCCAGAAGAAAACGTTGTGCAAAATTGCACAGATATCATAATGCCTGTATGTGCTAAAGATCAGATTGTCAAAATGGAATTATCTACAAATGGTTGTAAAAAATTTATCTGTGGTGAGATAATTTTATGTTACTTTTAAAAATAAATTTATTGAATATAATATGGTTTATCTTTTTATAGAGTGTATACCTAGAGATCAATGTCATTCGACATTGCCCGATCAAGATGTTGAGCTTTTACCAGGTATGGTAAATGTGATGAATTATCAAGGATGTTGTCCAACGTTCCAAGCAATTTGTCGGTCAGATACTTGTCCTGATCCAAAACCATGTGATATGTATTATAAAAAAATAAATATTGATAATCATTCTTGCTGTCCACATTATAAGTGTGGTAAATTTTACTTTTTAAACTAGAAAAAAAAATTATTATGATGGTTTCATAAAATGTACCAGTTTAAAACCAGTTCGATTTTATAGAAATACATTTATAAAATTTAAGTTATTTTATTAAATTGTTATACAATTTACAATTGCATAATATTAATATAAAATTTTTTGTAAATTAGTGATTTACACTTGTTTCTTATTATTTAGAATTGCCAAATAATACGTGTATTTATGAGTATGAGTGGATTGCCTCTGCTGAGGGAGGAGAACGCAAGAGGTACAACGATGAAAAAACTGTTGATTTGAAACAAGTAAACATATTAACACACTACTTGTTTTTGATATTATTTTTACATAATAACTTAGAATATAATATATGTATCATATATAGAATGGCGATACTTGGGAAGATGGTCCCTGTCGAACATGTTTGTGTGATATGAATTCTAGAAAAGGAATTTGTAATAAAATTGAATGTCCTTCTTCACCTGTTAGTTTGAACTATGTAATAATAGCCAAATTTAAGTATGGCCAATGTTGTCCGATTTATAAAAAAGAAGCATGTATTTACCATGGAAAAATATTTAACGTGGGAAGTGAGTGGTCTTCATCAGATCCTTGCAAAACTTTAAGTTGTAAACAAGATAGTAATGATGAAGTATATATCCACGAATCCGAGAAAAACTGTAACACTGAATGTCCTTTGGTAAATACAATTCATATGTAATCTAATGTATTCAGATTGATATAATATTTTTCATCTTAGGGTTGGATTTATGATAAACCTAGCTCTAGTAATTGCTGTGGATCATGCGTTCAAGTAAATTGTGTTATGCAAAATAAAATTTATGCTGAGAATGAAACGTGGACTTATGATAATAATTGTACAACTCATATTTGTACAAAATCAGAATTCAATGAAGTAGATATTGTTTAATACTAAATACATTATTATTATATTTAATTCTAAATATCCATTTTTTTTAGTTTAATATTGTATCTGTATATCAGTCTTGTCCGAATATTGGTGACTGCCCTGAAAATAAAATATACATTGATGGCTGTTGTGAACGTTGTAACAATACTGAGATACCTGTAAGTGATAAAGTATTATGTGCTCCAGAAAGTTTACCTCTTAATCAAACAGTTGGGCTTATCACTGAAGAAAATCCATTCCACGATTTTTGTGCTAATATAGATGCTATTGTTGGTTTCACGGAGTGCAGAGGAATGTGTGATTCTTATACATATTTTAACAAAAGTAATTCATATATTTACAATATTTATATGTTTTAAAAGTTCGAGAATTAAATTTAAGTTAAAATTTAACATACTATCTTATTTAGAAACAATAAAACATGATTCTAAGTGTCAATGTTGCCAAGCCATCCGGTATGAAAAATTGTCTGTACCTTTAATATGCAAAGATGGCCATACGTACAAAAAAACGGTTGCAGTTCCTTCATCTTGTTCATGTGCGTCCTGCTCAGGTGAAAGTTTTTCAATAAAAAAATCAAGAAAACTATAGGTTTCTTAATTATCTGATTTTAGATTGATAAGTTATTATTTTAGATTTCATTCATTATTAGCATTAATTAAATATACTAGTGACTTACATATTATTTAAGATTATTACAATCAATTTATTTATTTATTGTAGCTATTTAAACTAATAATTGAAAATTTTATGAATTGAAAATAATTATTTTAATTAAATTAGTATATTTGAGTAATCATAATATCAATTGTATTATGTTTTATTAAAAATTGACTTAAGGCTTATAACGTAAAGAGAAAAACCCGTTTCTCATCCAATAGTACGACAAAATTACTGATGCGATAAGGATTCTGAAAACATGTGAATTCAGCATCATGTCACTTAGTATTGATGAGGCCTCTTTTTTGAAGTTATGATTTTTTTAACCCTTAAGTACAATTAACATTTTTGAAAATTTTAATTTTTTCAAAATTTTTGCACTGAAAGAATTAAAAAAAAAAAAAACCAGCACAGTGGCGTCGTGACACAGTGAGGACGTGGCATAGTTGGGTCAAGTATAATGATACATGACAGTGATTAAAATCCCTATCATAAAAAAAGCTTCGATGGAAATCTATAGATAGTGTTTAATTTTAAAAAAATGATGGATTATTCCAAAAGCTATATGATTGCCTATTTCCTTATTTATATTCTAATTACAAGTTTTATGTTTTATAAGTGTAATATATGAATAGATACTTCAATATATATATATATAAATAAATAGTACTTATCTTAAAAAAACTATAATGATCCATACATTTTTCAAAAAGTTATAGCGTTATAAAGTTAAAAATACAAAAAAGAACTTTTTTACAAAAATCGTATTTTTTTTATTAACTTGGATGTCTGTTTTCACCCTGAAAACAAAATAAAGTCCAAAATTTTTTTTTCTACAATTAAGTATATTACATAAGTTTTAATGTAAGATATATATAAAAGTATCAGTATTTCCGGAACACTTTCAAAAGTTAAGTTCAAAAAGTTCATTTTTTGTGAAAAATTTGTTATTTTAAATCCCCTCCTGTGGACAGGTAAAGGGTCAGTTTTTTAAACAAAATATACCAAATGATAGGTAAAAACATCATGCATCTATAAAAAAATGATATTGATTTGGTTATTTTTAAAAAAGTTTAAATTTGAAGTAAAACAAAATTTAAATTTGTAATTTTTTTGGAGATTTCCCCCATTTACGGGGAACGAGGGAAATTTTTTCAATTTTTGAGGGTAATGTCTACGACTAGATACAATTTGTAATCTTTTGACGTATCATTGAAAGAAATCGGTTCTGTGAGAGCAAAGAAAAAGTGGTAACGGACACCGAAAAAAAAACACATAGTAAAATATCTTTTCAGCTTCGCATTGAAGTTAAAAACGGTCTGACCGATACCTAAGTGTTATGATGTTGGATTCAAATATGTTTTCAGAGTTCATATCCTATCAGCAGGTTCGTGGTACTGATCGAACAAAAACAGGTAGTTTTGTACGTTCAAATTTATGGTTTTCAAACATGATCGTGCGCGTTTGTGTGGTATCCGCTGCAACTATTTTATTGTTCATAGCTGTATAGGGCAATACCGACTGCCTAAAAATAGTTAAAAATTAATTGACGCTTGATTTTATATCTGTATATATGATATATAATTAATTGCTTTTATCAAAAGACCGACAAAGCTATCATTGTTATAAAAAAATATTATAATGTTATTTTCCATTACTTAAATGTCGTTAAAGAAATTAAGAATCGTAAAATAATACCGTCAAAAAAAAAAACATTAAATAAGTAGTACTAAAAAGAAATCTGGTGAAGGTACATGTATATAAGAATAATTTTCATACATTTTCTTAGCTTAGATAGAAAACTGAAAAGATATTAGTTAGTTTTATTATAATGTGTTTTTTGTCATATCTATCCATATCTGTACCTACTGGACTGTTATTATTTAACGATACATCAAAAGATTAAAATATACATTTTGTTAAAGTATTCAGCATTTAAATTTTAATAATTTCCCTTTAAATCTGTCACAATAATATGTATTCTTCATTCGCCAACTATGATGTCAACATAGAACTAGCACTAAGGAACTTTTGCGATGACATTTTTATTTCAACACATATATAGATTTCTTGATCTTCAAATATATAAATCTTTTATATTAATTATAAAATTAAATTTAAACTACATCCAATAAAAAGAAGTAAATTATTTTTTAAAAAAGCTGGTCAACACATGAGCGATTATGAGATATAACCTCTTATATTTAGTATTATATAGAGTACTTAGAATACAAGAGGTATAAGTGATACTTCAAAAAAAATTATTTAGGTGTGTAGTTAGACTGAAAATTAATATTTACTATTAGTAGGTAAGGTGATTGATAAAATTGTAAAAAACAATGAAATATGGAATAAAATGTATACACTTTTAAAAAACTTTTACATGGATTTTCTCAATGGTGGGCATTAACTAGTTAAAAAGTTAAAGATAAGTTAAAAATTAATTTTTTTTAACTTTTCAACTTAACTAGTTAATTATTTTTCTAATAAAATTTTTAACTTAACTAATTTAATTTTCTGTTGAAATAACTTAGATTTTTTTCAGTTAATTAGTTGAAATAACAATTAAGCTAAATTCAATATGTCATAACAAAATTTATGTCTTTATACGCTGCGTACGTGGTTTAATTTGAAAAAAAAACAGAAATTTTCCACACAAATATTATATTTATATAACAATAATTATAGTTTTCTGAATTTTTTAAAAAATGTATATGATTTTTAACTGATTTGTTTTAAAGATAAAACAGTGCAACCAAAACAAAAATGTACAAAACGAATAGAATAATGTTTTGTTATTATTAATATTTTTTCCTAAGTTTAAATGGCATAATGAGTTGTTTGATAGACTAAAACAAAAGAAAGGCGAAAAAGAAATGTATAGACTTGCAAAAGTAAGAGAAAAAAAAGGTTTAAAGATTATCACTATGTAAGGTATATAATAAGTGTTAATAATAGGATACTATCGAGTGATGATCATGTGAAAATAAGGTGGAAAGAGTATTTTGAAAAATTACTGAATGAGAATTATTCAAAAGGAACATTAGAGGATATCTCGTGGAACGAGGGACTGGAAGATTTAATTAGTGAGAAAGAGATATGGGAGACTGTGGCATCAATGAAGAAGAATAAAGCAGTAGAACGAAATGAAGTACCAGTAAAAGTATAGAAAATATTAGACGGTGTTGGTATTAGGCGGTAGAAGAATCTTTTAAATAAAATGTTATTAGAAGGAAAAATCCCAAATGAGTGGAGGAATAGTATTGTGGTGCCGATATTTAATAGTAAAGGAAACAAAAAGGAGTATGGAAATTATAGAGGTATAAAGCTTATGAGTCATAGTATGAAAATTTGTGAAAAGGTAACATATAAGAGAATAAGAAATGAGACATCAGTATTTAAAAACCTGTTTGGATCTATGCCTAGTAATTCAACAATGGAGCCATTATTTTGTGTGAGGCAAATAATAGAAATGTTTAGGGAAAAGAAGAAAAAGCAGTGTATGGTATTTATAGATTTGGAGAAAGCGTATGATAGAGTACCTAGAGGTTATAAAGTGGGCATTAATAAGAAAAGAAGCCCCGAAAAGGAACATTAAAATAATAGTGGATATATATGATGGCACTTGTATCAGGATGAAATGTGTAGGAGGAGTAACAGAAGGTTTTCGGGTAAGAGTAAGATTGCACCAAGGTTCTGCTTTAAGCCTTTACTAATTGTCTATAGTGTTGAATGAAATTACAAAGAAAGAGAAGAAGAGATGCCGTGGTGCATGTTGTCCGCTGACGATAAAATGTTAATTGGAAGGAAATTAATTATAGGCTAGATGTGTGGAGATCAGCTCTTGAAGAAGAGGGTTTAAGAATAAGTAGGAATAAGACAAAATATATAGAGTACGAGTTTGACAANGTTAATTGGAAGGAAATTAATTATAGGCTAGATGTGTGGAGATCAGCTCTTGAAGAAGAGGGTTTAAGAATAAGTAGGAATAAATATATAGAGTACGAGTTTGACAAGGGAGAATTCGAGGTAGGCGAAATGAGGATTTCAGTAACAATAATCAAGGATATGATAAGAGAGTTGGAAAGTTTTAATTATTTAGGATAAGTTGTGTAAAAAAACGGTGATAGTGATGTAAGATATAAGATTAAGTGCAGGTGGGTAATGTGGAGAGAAACATCTGGTGTGTTATGACTTTTATTCTAGTGAGACTAAAAGGTAAGTTCTATAAAACTGATGTAAGACCAGCAATGATATATGGTTCATAGTGTTGGGTGGTTAGCAAGAAAGTAGAGTAGAAAATGAGTGTTGCAAAAATGAGAATGCTTAGATTAAAGAGTGGAGTGACTAGAGAAGATAGAATAAGAAACAAACATAAGAGGCAGTATAGGTGTAGCGTCAATCGTGGATAAGATGAGAGAAAATTGACTTACAATTATTAGATGGTTTGGTCATGTTATAGGGAGAGAGGAATCGGAAGCTGTAAGAATAGTTATAGAAATGAATGATGAAGGAAGAAGAGGCAGAAGAAAACCCAAAAAGAGATGGAGAGATATAATGGAATGCGATATGAAGACAGCTGATGTCAGCGTAGATGATATGTGAGATTATGTCAAGTGAAAGTTTAGGATAAGGGTAGTTATCCCAACTACCCCAAGTAGTTGGGATTAAGACGAGGAAGAAGAAGAAGATTTAACTTAAAAAGTTGAAAATCGATTCTTAGTTTTCCCTTACATCACTGACCAATAAAAAATGATTTTAAGAGATTTTAGCCAAAAAATAATTTTAAATAAAATAACTTTTTTTTATATACTAGTAAAGTTAAAAAAAAATTGAACTTAACAAGTTAAATTTATAATTTGTTAACTTTTAATTGTTAATTTATCGACATTGATCATATATAACTTAACTAGAGTTAATTATTTTCATTAACATGGCCATCTTTGGATTTTCTATTACCAGTGATAATTTAATCTCGTTTATACAAAGGACTTCCCATAAGAACAGGCTTATAAAACATAAAAATTATACCATGTAATTGTGATATGAAAATAATGTAATTATATAAATTGAATTTTAGCTTCGATGCGAAGCTGAGAAGGTATTAATTTTACCATGATGTGTTTTTTTTTTTGTCTGTTGCCACTTTTTCTCAGCTCTCACTGGACCGATTTCTTTCAACAATACGTCAAAAGATCACAAATCGTATCTAGTCGAAGACATTATTCTCAAAAATTAAAAAAATTTCCCTCGTTCCCCGTAAATGGGGGAAACCTCCAAAAAAATTACAAATTTAAAAATCGGTAAATTTTGTCATTTTTTTCACTTTTTTTTCTTAAAACTTCCATAACTTTTTCAAAAATAAACAAATCAACATAATTTTTATCATACTAAAACCTTAGATATTTCCCTTTCATTTGATATCATTTTTTTGAAAATTTAACACTTAACCTGCTCACTGGGGAGGATTTAAAATAGCAACTTTTTTACAAAAACTAACTTTTTCCAACTTAATTTTTGAAAATGTTCCAGTAATACTGCGTCCTTTAAACATATATCAAATTAAAGCTTATTTTATGTACTATAAAATGAAAAAAAAAAATTGTCCCGACATCTTATCTTCTATTTGCAAATGGCTGTCGAAAATTAAAAAAAAATGTAATGTTTGCGATAAAAATTACCTTTTATCGGGATGTTTTTTGTACTTAAAACTGCCATAACTTTTTCAAAAATGAACAAATAAAAATAATATTTTTTTGTATTGAAACCTTAGATATTTACCTTTCATTTGATATAATTTTTTTTGAAAATCTAACACTTATTCTGCTCACTGGGGAGATTTAAAATAGTAACTTTTTTTACAAAAAATAACTTTTTCAACTTAATTTTTGAAAATGTTCCGAAAATACTGCGTCCTTTAAACATATGCCAAATTAAAGCTTATGTCATGTACTATAAAATTAAAATAAAATTTTTACCTATCTATACGAAAATGGCTACCATATTCAAAAATATACTATTTTTGTGTTAAAATCCTGTGTTTTGTATTTANAAAATATACTATTTTTGTGTTAAAATCCTGGGTTTTGTATTTAATTTTATCTTAAAATATCTTATAAGGGCAATACACTGACTTTCATGAATATTTTATAATTTAATTGACATAGAATAAAGTTCATAAGACATAAGAAATTAAACTTATAAAATTTTTTTTATTTTTTTCAATTCAAAAGAGTAATTTTTAAATTTGAGTTAGCTTAAATAATCAATTTTATCATATGACGAAAGCAACGAACCGTTGCCGAATCGGTAACACTTGTGTTTTTCACGCTTAGCGTGCGAGGTTCAATCCGTCTGTGACTAATTAATATTTTGCATTTTTTTTGAGTTAGAATAAAATTTTCAAATCATTTGATATTTATCTTATTTAGACTCAATAACTTCAATAAATATAAAGAATCCCATCACTATAGTGTCCCCTTGTAAGAAGAAATTTATATTCATGTTAATATTATTCTACTATGTGATTCTTTTTGTGGATACGATTTATTTTGCCAACCCTCACTAGACCTACTTTTTTCAACGATACGTCAAATGATTACAATTCGTATTTAGTTTAAGTTATTACTCTTAAAAATCGAAAAAATATTCCTTATTCAAATAAAAAGTAGCTTAATCTGCTTTTTCCACACAAACAATTAAAATCATTAATTTCTAATATTCTTAAAGTATTTATTGTCAAATTAGATTTGATATGATAAAAGTATTCAACTACAAAAGTAAATAATTTTACTTTGTAATTTATTCATTTTTTAACTCTATTTGTGTGTGCTACTACCAGTCTATAATATCCCAAAATTCTTTGTAACATGTTGCTATATAAATCATAAATTAAAAAAAAAAATTATTTTTAGTTTCACCTGAATTTAACGATGGATTTTTACAATTATAATCAAATTTTATAATACGCTCAATTGAGTAAATCTTTTTAACAACTTTTTTTTTATTGGTTTTTTTAGATATATAATCATTAAAATTAATTAAATTCTGAATATTTCCGTTGCAGAATCTTTTTAAAAGACAAAAGTTAATTAGAAATGATTACTATGATTTTTATTTAAGTGATCTATTACGATAAAAATGCAAAAAAATCGAATTTTTCTGATAAATGTACTGTAACTAGTAATTATAAAATTCCCTGATTGCTTATTAATCTTAACAATTTCATTTTTTTCTATTTAATAATGTCAATTTCAAACTTGCAAGTGGAACTATAAGTTATGGTAACAAATTCACTTTTTTTTATTAAAACTTTCACTTTAAAGTACAAAAAAAAGTAGGTTCAAAATGATTACTTTTAACATATTAAAAATCAAAATCAATAATAATTTGAAAACAATTAATTTAAAAAATTATATAATATATAATTAAAAGAATTACTAATCTGGGTATATTTAAGGAAATAGAAGTTGATGTTGCTTTTGTAATTATCCATCAATTTCCTAGAATTAAATACTATCTACAGTTTTGCATCGAAGTGTTTCTTATGTTAGTGTTTTTAATCACTGTCAGATTAAATCTATACTGGACCCCACTATGCCGCGACCCCACTGTGCTGGGTTTTTTTTGTTTCTTTTTGCTACAAGTTTTTTTTAATTTATCAATCATGAAGTATTTTTCATGTTCATGACTTATATTATAAGGGTGTCAACTTAAATTTTCTAACAGCAGCGTACGTTTCAAACTAGTTTATAAAATAAAAAATGGTCCAATTAAGAAAAATAACTGGTCGATAACAACTTATGGACTATTAATTCGAATTTTAATTTAAACAATTTAAAATAATAATAATAATACTTTCGATAATTCTACAAAGCGCCTAGTGAATGAATTTGGCTTAACGGTGTTAAGACCGGGTTGGTACAGTAGACAAAATGAAGAGAATGCGTTTGAATATTAGTTACTATTTATTAGCTTCGATGTGAAGCTAAGAAGATATTGTTTTACTATGATGTATTTTTTTCTTATTTTGTGACGTTTGCCACTTTTTATCAACTCTCACCGAATTGATTTTTTTCAATAATACGTCAAAAGATCACAAATCATATCTAGTCGAATACATTACCCTTAAAAATTGAAAAAATTTCCCTCGTTCCCCGTAAATGGGGGAAATCTCAAAAAAATTACAAATTAAAAAATCGCTAATTTTCGAAATTTTTAAAATTTTTTTTTGTAAACTTCCATTAATTTTTCATAAATGAACAAATCAATATAATTTTTTTTTATAGATTCTTGATGTCTTTACCTATCATATGGTCTATTTTTTTTATAAATTTAACTCTTTACCTGCCCACAGGGGAAGATTTAAAATGACAACTTTTTCACATAAATTGAACTTTTTGAACTTAACTTTTGAAAGTGTTTCGGAAAGTCTGACACTTTTGTATTATCTTAAATTAAAGCTATTATAATATACTTTATCATGAAAAAAAAAATATCGGACTTTATTTGGTCTTCACGGTGAAAATGGCTACCAAATGCTAATTTTGTGTGAAAATTCTCGATTTTATTTTTTACATTTTTAACTTTATAATGCTATAACTTATTGAAAAGTATAAGGATCAATACAATTATTTTATGAGAAATAATATTTATATAAGTCCAGAACAAATCAATAAAGATCATTATTAATAAATAAACTAAAAATAAAATAAAATAATCTAATTTACATCTATTTTATTAAATAATGACTAAAAATAAATGCTAAAAGTATTATTATTAAAAGGTTAAAATATATAACGATTAGTTTTTGAAATATAAAAAAATATTTTAATAAATTTTATGAAACCCTAGATTTTTATATTCATAGTTGATAAAATTTTGATTATATATATGAAATTCCTTACAAGCCTGTTGACTGTTAGTGATCGGGTCGTTACCTTTAGTACAGTTAAATACAGCAGCATTTTTCTTGCTAATAATTTTAATATTATTTTTATAAGTTCTAAAATCTGAATTAAAATGACATAGATCTTTCTGTCTCTTTTTTGCACTTACAATATTTTTATTAAAAATAATGCAGACATTTTTTAAATCATCTAGATGTTGTTTTGCTATAATTATTAAATCTAAATTTTCTGTGTTAGCAAAAACATCACGTAACAACTTTTTTTCATTTATCTGTTTAATAAAATTATTTACCAATAATTTTATGGGCGATAAAAATACATCTACGCTATAATGGTTCCAAATCGACCATTTCATTAAATTCATCATTGCTGTATCTATATAATTAAAAAAATCTAGAGAACTTTTAAATGTATCAAATATTTGTTGCACCGATTCAATATATTTAATTTGAGATTTTGTAGACTTTAAATCTCCTTTTTCCTCGTTACATAATTGCACAATTGCAGTTAAATATGAAAGGTATTCTGATAATATTTCAAAAAACCTACATCTCAACAAAATTAAAATATATGTTTTTTTGAGTTGGAAGTTATAAACATTAACTGGATCTCTGAATACACGGCTAGACTTAATTGTTTGATGGTATTCCAGTATTGATATACCACTCAAAGATTCCCAATTAATCTCATTAATAAGTATATCCATAGCTTTTACTTTATATCCTGGAGATTTTGAATCGTCCGGTGGTGGCGTAAGCAATGGAGATCTGTAAAAAAAAAATAAATCAATTTAAGCAAAGTTATGTTTAATATAAACAATTAGAAGTTTTGATTTAAAAAAAACGGTAGTACAGTGGGGCCGCTGCACTGTGTGGATGTGGTATAGTTGGGACAAGTATATATGATATCTGACAGTGATTAAAATCACTGTCATAAGTAACGCTTCGATACAAATCTGTAGATAGTGTTTAATTTTAAGAAATTGGTAGATTATTTCAAAAGCAACAATAACTCTTATTCCCTTAATTTTGTCCCGATTTGTTATTTGATTTATAATTATAATATATGAATAAATATCTATTATTGTAATTTAATGCAGCATGAAATTAATATTATATAGTATTATAGGATATAACTATATGGAATATAGTTATATCCCATGAATATTTAAATTGTAGCATCTATTTTAACACCAAAAGTTACATATAAATTATTACTTAGACTTCTATTTAAATAATGTATTTCAATAAAAATAGTGATTTTAACGAAATTTTAAGTATTCCTCATTAATTTACTGATATAAATCTTAAAATATAATTTTTAAATCCTCATAAAATTTTCAATTCTAAACTTGCAAGTTAGGCATAAATAGTGTTTAAAAGTTTTAAATTATAAACTTTTATAAAATCAAATTTAAAAGACTGCAAAAATATGTCAATCATAACATTTTAAATCAAAATTTTGTACGAATTATTTTTAACAAATTAAAAATCAATAATAACATGATAAAATTTTGTTTTTTTTTTAATTACGTTTTTCATTTGAAAAAATCTTATTTCAGACTTGAAATCAGCGTAAACATTTGGTTTAGTAAATTATATATTGGTCTATGATCATTAAAAGTATTTCATTTTAGTGATATGATTTATTTGTAAAATTCAGTATAAAAACAATTTTTCTTCTCTTATTACTTTGGAAATATTTAATCAAAAAGTGTTTTTTGAAGTGGCTATTTTTAACATTTTGACTTTGTTAAGATAATTTAGTTTATTAAGTTAAGTTAACTTAATGAACTTAATTTAATTAACTATTAGTAATTTTAAGTAAATATTATATTTCTTACTTAAATATCTGAGGATAAAGTAATTCGTTAAATCCAAAGTTGTCAAATTCATTTTTTGCTATATGACCATAAACTGTATCGAGTTGGTGTAAAATAAAATTATGATAATCCGAATATTTATCTATATTGTAGTTGTATAACTTATCGAACATAAATTTAATATTTATTTGATAGGGGAAATTTTCTAAGATATTATGATTTCCTTTAATGTTAAATATCATTTCAACTAACTCTTTAGCGAATTTATTAATATTACTAATTACAGTTAGTGCTACATTTTTGTCAAAATCCACACAAGGGTTTCTATAAAATGTCCAATCTGTTAATTTTATGTTACTCGTAAATTGCTTGACAAAGTATATTTCATCAACCACAACAAAAGGATTGCCCTCTATTTTAAAAAATGCATATTTTATATTTAAATTACTGATAAATGTAATTGCTGTATACAATTTTTCAAATAAAAACGTTGATTTTTTTACTCCATTCTCAAGTAATTCAATACAATCAATGAGTTCTTTAAATAAATTGTCTGCATAATATATTTTACATACGTTTATAATTAAACTAAGAAACTCCAAAAATGATCTTATTACTTCAATATATATGTTGTTTAGTAAATCAATAATGATAATTGACAGTTCTAAAAGATTTTCACTGTCAACATTTTGTGCAAAAATTTCTTGAAGAGGTTTATCATGTAATGAATCCATTTTCAATTCTAAGTGTTTTATATTATTCCAACCTTCTTGAATACGAATATGATTCATCACTCGAATTAGATATTTTGCATATTCTATTTTTTCTTTTCTGGTATTCATAGAAAACGAAAGTCCAAAAAATATAAATGTTATCATAAAAATTCCACAATACATTTTTTGTAAATTGATAACACAGTTATAAGTAACTTATAAATTCATTAAACTAATATATGATTTTTTTATTGCTGACTTTTTTAAAATATATTAATTTTACTGAATATATCTGTACAAAATTCAATTTGAATTTAATTATTTAGTCTGATGAGTATTGATTTGCTCTGCCAAAATTGAATAAACATTAAAATGTTGGCTCAAATAAATTTATTTATACTATAAATGAGTGTATTCCATAATTTATAAATTTTTCGTATGTTAATATATGAATAAATATATATAGTAATATTTGTTGTCACATTAAAAATAATTTAAAAATAAATATGAAATACGTATTCGAATAGTTCATACAAAAAATATTTAAATACAATTAAAAATACATTTTAAAAGTATACTAAATATTCCTAAATACTTTTTTAAATCACTTATTTTTATTTATTTTTAAGAGAATTCGTCAAAATCTCGAACTTAAGAGTTGGTGGGATAGTGGCGTATCCATGGGGTAAGAAAGGGGTTAAATTCCCTCCAAAGCCTTCGAAAATTTTCATGGTCATTATAAACTTTCACTTAACACGATTTCCCACATAATTAGTCCTCATATCGCATTCAGTAACAATTTTCCTCAATCTTTTCTTCTTTCAACATTCATTTTTATAACTGTTCTTACAACTTCCGATTCCTCTCTTCTCACAACATGGTGAAGTCATCTAAGTCAGTTTTCTCTTACGTATACTCCATTATATATGTACGTTCCTTATCCCACCTTTTGTAGTCATTCAACTCATCCATTTAAGCATTCTCACTTCTGTTTTATTCTCTTGTCAATCGCCTAACACTTTGAACTATGCATCATATCTGGTTTCACAACGTCTTATAGAACTTACCTTTCATTCTCACTGGAATTCTCTTATCACATAACACATCAGATGTTTCTCTCCACATTACACACCTGCACTTAATCTTGTATCTTACATCAACATACCCGTTTTTTTTTTGTATAACTGATCCTAAATACATAAAACTTTCCACCTCTCCTATCGTTAAGAATATAACTTATCTCCAAATGTATTTTTAGTGCATTCTCGGATTATTGTCTATGCTGAAATATCAATACAGGTAACAGTCAGTAATTACATAATATTCAGAATGACAATTTTTGACTTTTGTCAGTGTATTATTATTTATTTTATATTATAGCTTCGATGCGAAGCTGAGAAGGTATTAATTTTACCATGATGTGTTTTTTTTTTTGTCTGTTGCCACTTTTTCTCAGCTCTCACTGGACCGATTTCTTTCAACAATACGTCAAAAGATCACAAATCGTATCTAGTCGAAGACATTATTCTCAAAAATTAAAAAAATTTCCCTCGTTCCCCGTAAATGGGGGAAACCTCCAAAAAAATTACAAATTTAAAAATCGGTAAATTTTGTCATTTTTTTCACTTTTTTTTCTTAAAACTTCCATAACTTTTTCAAAAATAAACAAATCAACATAATTTTTTTCATACTAAAACCTTAGATATTTCCCTTTCATTTGATGTCATTTTTTTGAAAATTTAACACTTAACCTGCTCACTGGGGAGGATTTAAAATAGCAACTTTTTTACAAAAAGTAACTTTATCCAACTTAATTTTTGAAAATGTTCCAGTAATACTGCGTCCTTTAAACATATATCAAATTAAAGCTTATTTTATGTACTATAAAATGAAAAAAAAAATTTGTGCCGACACTTTATCTTCTGCATGCAAATGGCTGCCATAGTTAAAAAAACGCTATTTTTTTGTTAAAATTTTCAATTTTAAATTTTCAACTTAAAAATGCTATAACTTTTCGAAAAATGTATGTATCAGCACAAATTTTTTTTTCTAAATACATTATAAGTACATATTTCATTTGACATACTTTTTATTAAAATTGGACAATTTCCCCTTATATAGGGGTCGTTCAAAATTTGAAACATTGTATAAAACATAGAACTTTTTCAACTGAACTTTTGAAAATGTTCCGAAAATACTACGTCCTTTAAACATATATCAAATCAAAGGTTATGTTATATACCATATAATGAAAAAAAAAAATTTGCCCCGACACAATCTTCTATGAGCAAATAGCTGTCGAAATTAAAAAAAAAATGTAATGTTTGTTATAAAAATCACCTTTTATCGGGATGTTTTTTGTACTTAAAACTGCCATAACTTTTTCAAATATTAACAAATCAAAATTATATTTTTTTATATTGAAACCTTAGGTAATTTTCTTTGGTTTGATATCATTTTATTTGAAAATCTAACACTTATTCTGCTCACAAAGGGGATTTAAAATAGCAACTTTTTTACAAAAACTAACTTTTTCAACTTAATTTCTGAAAATGTTTCGGAAATATTGCGTCATTTAAACATATATCAAATTAAAGCTTATTTTATGTACTACAAAATAAAAAAAAAAAATTTGTCCCGACGACCTATCTTCTATGCGCAAATGGCTACCGTATTCAAAAATATGTTATTTTTCTATTAAAATTCTAGGTTTTGTATTTTATTTTATTTTAAAATATGTTATTAGGAGAATATATTGATTTCATTAATATTATATAATTTAATTGACATAGAATAAAGTTCATAAGATATAAGAAATTAAACTTATTAAATTTTTTTATTTTTTTCAAGTCGAAAAAATTTTTAAATTTGAGTTAGCTTAAATAGCCAATTGTTTAACTTCGATGCGAATTTTTTATATGTAAATACTAATTTTTGATAATATTAAAACTTAGAAGTTGATTTAGAATGGTATATTTTTGTTACTGATGAAAGTTCCTTGTAGTTCAGTGCATTTATTTAAAGTAACAAACAGTTTTTATTGAAATTTATTGTATCAAGCCCTTTAAATTACATGTAAAAATAAAGAAAAATACAACTTCTTTATTATTTTTATAATTTCTCCGTTTAAATTACAATATTAAATTATTGAATATCAATTTCATACTAAATTTAATAATTATAATTAGTATTTATTCATATATTATATTTTAAAATCAAAGAACTACTAATTAGGATATAATCAAAGAAATAAGAGTTGATGTTGCTTTTGGAATAATTCACCAATTTCTCTAAATGAAACACTATCTACAGATTTGCATCGAAGCGTTTCTTATGATAGTGATTTTAATCACTGTCAGATATCGTCTATACTTGTCCCATCTATGCCTTGTCTACACTGTGCCTCGACCCCACTGTGCTACTGTTTTTTGTTTAATTAAAATGAACAAAGAATCAAAAATTAACATTTTTAAATACTTTGGCTTGATATCTTCATAAGCTAAAAATATAGTCTCACAATATGCCATTGAGAATATTGAAATTGCCTTACCATTGGCGTAATCCAAACCCAATTTTAATATGATATTAGACAATAAAAATAATTTAATTATTACTTTTGAAGAATTAATATTTATGTCTTATGGTAAAATAGGAAATAATAATTATTATTTATAAATATCTTTATTAATTTTTGATGCGAATTATTATTATTATTAATCTACATTTGTCATACAAATTTTTATTTTTATTTCATTACTCTAAGATATTTGCACAAAAAAAAAAAATATTATAACTAGGCTTTTTCTAACTGGGGCTTCACCCCAGATCTGAGCTGTTCTCGCAGGTAGACCACCGATTTCGGTATGAGTACCTGGGGCTACACCAGGCACGATATGTGTTCTGCAAAAATTATATTACTCTAGAACAGTTTATCAGAGAAATAATTCCACTTGAAGATTAAATAATAATTAATAAAGTATTAATATGGCCATAAAATTCTTAGGTGTACTCAAAATTATAATTCTTAATAACCAACAACAGGTAAATAAAAATAAACTTAAAAATTATTAAATGAAATCTTTGAATGCTGTGTTATTAGTAAAAACTACATAAAATGTAAATAAAATCGACATGCGTGAACTAATATTATACCTTACTAAAGACTATGCGCGTGTATTTAAAAAGAAAAAATGATTAAAAACCAATAGATTTAAACGAAATTTTTAGAGATGTCTCTGAATAATTTTAGTAACAATTTTAGATTGTAAATCAAAAAATGCTGGCGGAAATGAGCATTTTCGGTAAAATTTTTAAATACTCAAAATGTGAAAACAAATTTTCTCATTTTTGCGAATACTTTTCCTAGATAACGTCATCATCAAGCTTTTTAATTATAAAACAAATTTTTGAAAATTGGACTTTGTTAATATCCAGCATTGGCCAATTGTTCAATGTTTTATTATATAATAATATATTAAATACTAAAATATCGAAATAATTTTAATGCTCAGCTGACAGTTAAAGAAAAAATAGATATTTTAAAAATATATGGGTACCCGATCTAAATTATAAATTTCTTAAAATTGTAAATAGGATCATACAATTTTAAATAGAGTGATTGTGTAAGTTCAATAGGTTTCATAATTCAAAAATACTAAACGGTGCTATTTGATTTACGTGTATTTGGTTCTTATCATTTGACAGATTAAGAAATGGTATTCATAAGAATCTGGAGAAATTAGTTTTAAAAATTGTGATTGTTTAAAGACCACCAAAACGACCATTAACACAAACTTTGTCAGATTAAATTTAATAAATTTTATGTTATTTAAAATGAAAAAATTGAAATAATTGGAATTTAAATAAAAGAACCTCTAAAAATATAAATTATAGAAATCATTTATACAGAAGTAAAGGAATGTTATTTTTAAGTAATAGAGATTCAGGATTTATTCATTAAAATGAAAACTGTTGTACAGAAATTCAAGGAAATTTTAGAGAGTCAATTCTAGTGCTTTTAAATTTAATTTAGAAACTTATATTTTTTTCACCTATTGAAATCAAAACATAATAACACCAGATTGCAATAAATTAATTCTAAAATATTTGGTAGATAATATTAGTTCAAACCGTACACCAATTTAGCACGACAGATGTTTCTAACAACCTACAAATAATATTATGTGTTATTTATATTGACGAAAATAATATTCGTAATGAATTTTTAGATTTCATCGGAATCTAAAATATGTAAGGAAATGTCATGTTATATTAAAAAGTATGACATACTTTTTCTTTTATATTTATTTATTTATTTTTAACAAGAAAACAAATAGTAATTACGCTCAATAGTGCAGAGAGAATACTTTAAATCCTTAAATTCTTATTGAAATATAATTTTATATATCATAAAATAGTGTTTTTATACTTATAAAAAAAAATTTTAATTTACTCAGTTGTAATATAACAAATGAATTTTTGCAACAATATTTTCAACAGCTAATAAACAATACCTATTATTTTGTTATTTGACAAAAGAATCAAAGAAAAAATCAAAATTCGTTAATAAATTATAATTTTAAAATATTCTAACAAGAGCAGCATATTGACTATAATTCTTCATATGGGGTTCAACATAAAAATAGTAGCGTAGTTAGTAGATGCTGAATATGGACATTTAATGGTACTTTAATTCATTATGAACAATCAATTTTATTGTTTAGTTGTTTATGCATAAAATTTATGTCATTATAATACCATTTTTTTGTCAAGAGAAATCAAATTTAATTCTAATAATACATCAGATAATAAATTATAATTTTTACCCATTTTATATCTTATCATTTGCAAGAAATAATTTCAATTTGTCCAGATTGATATGCATTCTAAATTAAGAATCCATATATAGATCTAAATAAAGTGCAATACAAGGTATAAATAAATCTATAACTTAATAATTAATACTATAAAATTGATCAGTAGCAGTATTAACATCAACGCAGTTGTACACTAAAGACCCATCAACTTTATTAAAATAAAATGAAAGATCATTGTTTTCTGATTTTAAAAACAAAATTTTAGATATAATATACATTTTTCTCAATTTCGAAATTTTTACCAAAGATTTTATCGATCAATAAAAATATCACGAATTTTAAAAATATTGATTTAATGTTACCCACTTGAGATATTGGAGCTCGATTTAAGCATTATTGTGAAATCATATAAATTATAACGGCCGTTAAGTCTAAGGTCATTAATTTTAATCATCTAAAATTGTTTTATATATTGACCATGTATTATTAAAAAATATATTAAAAAGTCTAAAAACTAGTTGAATTTATCATATTTTTATATATGCTTAAACTAGGAAATTTTAAGAAAAAAACAATTTATTTTATTTTTGCTTATCACTCAAATATTAAAGTAAATTTTTTTCTAATCTAAGGAAAAGGTCATAAAAATGTTGAGTTTTTATGAAATAGTCGTGCAGCTATGACTGGATAATTTGCATGAATTGATTATCAATTTAATTTTTAATAAACTTCTTTGTCTATATTTTTTTGCTATACGTATACACATATTTCTCTTCTATATTTTGTGATTTCTTAATAAAATATTTTATTAATTACTATACTATACTGCTAAAATACTAAAATGTAAACAAAACATATTTTAAATGTTCAGCTCCTTCCATCCTCATTGTTCCACGGCAAAAAATGTATATAATATAATAATAAACAACATTATAAGGGCTATAAATGAATAATTTCAAAATACGTTGAGACCAATTTCCAATAATACCACAAAAATCAGTTAAGAATGGTGTTATAAAAACATCGTGGAAATTACAAGATTATTAAACATTTTTTAAGCGGTACTCACACGATCAGTATTATTGACAGTATTTACATTACATAAGTCATCAGTATTGTTTTTCTATACTGACAGTACATCAATACCCACCTCACACGATCAATAATATTGTCAGTATCCCAAATACTGTCAATAATATTGATCGTGTGAGAACCGCTTTATACCTCAATTATGTGTACATTTTACATATTAGTGCACATATAATTTACTATATGAAACATATTGTATGTGAAATGTTTGACTCTGTGTGTAAATTCATTTTATTTTTAATTAAGGTTATTGCAACAATAACCGAACAAATCCATTTTATTTGAAAAAATATTGTTATGAGGAAAATGATTTATTTCAATTTGTGGAATTACATTAAACTACATATTTATTGAATATATTTCTTGAAAATCAGTTAATTCGATTTAGTTATACTAAGCTATTAAGTTATAACCTAAATTAATGTAGGTATCCTCATCAAGTGTCTGATTAAACCATAATTTATTATTGTTTTTAATAAATAAATGTTAAGGAATTATTTTTCTAAATTTAATGTGTGAATATAATACTGTGAAATTATAAAAATAGATTTTTTTTATTTGTTTCAAATGGCTTTAGGGCATTTACAAATTCCCATGTTGCCACTGTAGCAAAGGAAGCGTTAATCATTGTTGTGGCTCATCAGTGGTCCATAAATCATACCAGAAATATATTATCTAGACTGTTCTCTTAATTTCCCAAAAGGTCACTACTATATTTCTTCTATACATTTTAAAGCATGATTTAAAAATGAAGTTCTATAAACACAAATTAAAAAAAAATTTTGGTTTTTTGCTTGAAAATGTCTCCTATTGTTTTATTCTTAATTGTGTCATAAGTATAGTTAGAATCAAAAATTTTGGGAGCTAATAATTATTTTACCCTACCTAAAATATTTTTATATGTATAACATATAACAATATAATTTACTCAATTTATAGGGAGCATAACCTCCAAAGCCAAATTCAAATTCAACCTATGAACTATTTTTAAAGCATTTTTTTTCATAAAGTTTTTGTAATAGTCATTTAAAAAAAAAGCGTGGGCGCTTTGTGCCATATTTTTCTTATATTGAGTATAAGGAGACGCTTTTTTTCACAATAATACTAGAATTTTTCGTTCGTTATTGTTTTAAAAATTATTTTTAACTTTTTAATTCGCACATGTTTTAAAAGCGTGTTTTTTTTAGTTTTTTTAAACTATATATTTAAATTGCTTTAAAATGCTATAATTTTTTGAAAAATGTATGGATCAATACAATTTTTTTATAATATTTATATCACTTCTTTCATTTGACATACTTTTTTTTTTTAATCGGACAATTTCCCTTAATACAGAGAGGTTCAAAACTTAAAAATACACATAGAAAGTAGAACTTTTTGAACTTAACTTTTGAAAGTGTTCCGGAAATATTGATACTTTTATATATATCTTATATTAAAACTTATGTAATATAATACTTTATTATGGGAAAAAAAATTTTGGACTTTATTTTGTTTTCAGGGTGAAAACGGACATCAAAGTTAATAAAAAAATATGATTTTTGTAATNGATGGATTATTCCAAAAGCTATATGATTGCCTATTTCCTTATTTATATTCTGATTACAAGTTTTATGTTTAATAAATGTAATATATGAATAAATACATCAATATATATACAGGGTGTTCAGTAAATCAGGAAACGGGTTTCTATTGTTCTCATTGTTACAAACAATGAGAACAATAGAAACCCGTTTCCTGACTTAGTGAACACTCTGTATATATATTGATGTATTTATTCATATATTACATTTATTAAACATAAAACTTGTAATCAGAATATAAATAAGGAAATAGGCAATCATATAGCTTTTGGAATAATCCATCAATTTTTTAAAATTAAACACTATCTATAGATTTCCATCGAAGCGTTTTTTATGATAGGGATTTTAATCACTATCAGATATCATTATACTTGACCCAACTATGCCACGTCCTCATTGTGTCGCGACTCACTGTGCTGGGTTTTTTATTATTATTTAAACCAAAACACTGAAACTATAGTACTATTATTCAATAAAGAACAATTTTATCCATTTAATATAATTAATATTGTTGCCGCTTTGGCTGTTTTAAAAAATTCAACCCAAATAAAAGGGAATAAAACTCCGCCGTACGGCTTAATAGGGGAAATTAATAATCAATAAAAATTTTCTAATTAATTTAAACTTGCCAAAGAAAAGTATTTTTTGTTAACACAAAATAAGCTTGTTCAGTTTAATAAATGCAACTAAATAGTCAAATACGAACAACCCAATCTTTTATTACTGAATTAAATAATCAAGAAATATAACCATCCATGTTACTTACATTCAGTTTTGCAAAGGTGTTTGAACCATTTGAATAAAATTAAATAAACTACAATTTATAAAAATGATATGATACCTTCAGTTGTATTATAATAATGTTCTAACCAATGAAAAAAAACAGAATACAACTATATGAATTTACAATAATAATATGAACAGTATATTTTAAAACGAAACTTGAACAAAGTTTTTACTAATTCATAAAAAAAAAAAAACCAACTTAACCTAACCGATATATTTTTACAACTAGTACACATATTTTTTTTTAATAAAAAACGACGAGCAATACTGGCCGCTGATAAGGTGTCCTAACAGCTGATGTTGCACAAGCACCATCAGCTGACCACACCCATACAGCCAAACACTACTAGTGCAACAACTCTCACGCTTGGCGCGAACAAATATATAGAAGGGTGTACCTTTTCTAGATCTGCAAGTCCTAATATCTCCAAAAGTAATAACAAAGTATGCTTATTAACTAATCAAAATTTTATTAAGACCATTCTCCATTTAATAGTAAAAAAAAAAATAAATTCCCATTCAACTTTTAAAAGTTATTCCTAGGGATAAATTTTTCTTACAATAAATTTTATATTTATAATGGTTTATACAAATAAATCAAATATTAATCTATTTTTTATGAAAAAAAAATTGTATATTATATGAATTATTAAGTATTTTACACTTATTTTACACTTTTTACAGAGTGGGTCACGAAAATATGACGAATGCTATAACTTTTGTTATAGTAAATAATTTTCTTGTTATTTTTATAACATTTTCAAATTCTTTGACTATAATTATTATATAAAGTGTTCAATAAGTAAGGAAACAAGTTTCTATTGTTCTCATTGTTTGTAACAATTGACCCATTTCCTTGCTTACTGAACACTCTGTATATGTATAATATAATTTAAGATTTTAAATAATGACAAAAAAATTAAAATACCAATTTTGTTGAAAAATTTTTAAGAAATATTACCAAAATTATAAAATAATGATTTTGTACAATATGCTGGATCATTTATTAATATCTCAAACTGCTATTTGATCTACCCTTGATCTATTATTAACATAAAATATTTTCAAACAAATACCACAAAATACTAAAAATCTATAACAATTTAGGTAATTGAGTCGGACAGACGGAAGTCAATTTGTGTATCATGAGGGCGTCATTAATAATCCTAAGTGACCTTTATTTAGCTAACTTCATATTTTTTTATCCAAATTGTAACCTTTCCTGTCAATTTCTACAGGGTTGTTTGTAACAATGAGAACAATAGAAACCCGTTTCCTGACTTACTGAACACCCTGTATAGACTTCAATGGATGGTTATCCTATGTGCGTACCCAAAAATATTCTTTACTAACATTTTTTTTGTTATGAAATTATTTATACAGAGTGTTCAGTAAGTCAGGAAACGGGTTTCTATTGTTCTCATTGTTTGTAACAATACACCCTGTTTGTACACCCTGTATAAAATGACCACATGAAAAACTTGCTGTTAAAGTATTTATAATTAAATTTAAATAACAATATTCAATTGATTTTTCAACAATGTTTAAAAAACATCAATATTCTTCTTTTCAATTTAAATTGCTCGATAATTTAAGTTCTTTAATATTATATTTTACGTATTTTTTTATTAAAACATAACAGAATCTTATTTCAAATTTCAAATGCATAGAATTCTTGCGCACGAACTATAAATAATATTATACGCATTTATGTATTTAGATTATCATATATTAAAGTTCAATAGAATTGTTCATGTGAGTATAAGTTATTTTGACAACTAGATATACAATAAAAACCAATATAAAATATATGTATTGTGTTCATAGAGATATTAACAAGTGAAATAAAGTTTCCTGTGTCCTGTCTAAAAAATTGTTTCCACAATATAAATTATTCCTCACGGAAGAAAAATTGAATTTTATAATAATTGTGTAAATTTTGTATTTTTTCTTCTATGGGACATAATTTTACTTTTAACCGTTTATTTGTCATTCATCTACTAAACCTTTTTAAAATATCTATAAAATAAAAAGAGGAGATTCTCAAATTTCTGAATATAACTTCCAAAAGATTCTAGACTACATTAAGCAAAGGTAAAAAAAGCGTTTGTAATTGTTTTTCGAAATTGATCGTAATTAAAAAATTATCGCATTTTATTTTAAAATTTTAGTGTTATTTTTATAGTAAGTCATTAAATTATGATTTTTAGAAACCATATTAAATACATACATACAGGTGGTAGTGATACAAAATTACCATAATGATATTTTTTTATTATATTATTGGAAATGTTTTTGAGAATATTTTTAAAAGACCAGAATATTCTTATTACTTATTTTTATTATATTTTATATTACTGTAAAACATATATTTGTTTTAATTTGGTCAACAAGTAAAAATTCATCGCTCTTAATTTTATTTATTTTGCTCAGATAATTCAGTAAAAAAAGTTTGAGATATAGTCTTCTTCAATAAATGTTAACCAATTGTCCAATGTTATATTTTTCAGTTAAAAAAGCTTTAGAGTTATATCAAGAAGTTATCAAATTTATACTTGACAGCCAAATTGATACCAATTTACAGTAAATACAGTATATAGAATATTTTTGATGCAGAATTGTTCATTTATATTTACACTATAGCATTTTTTGGGAGGATTTTTAACATTTTTAGCCTTTGAATAACAAATGAAACATTAAGAAGTCATAGAAATATAAAAATATTAAGAAGTTATATAAAAGCAAAATATTAATAAACCATAGAATCATTTTTTGTCTTTTTAGAGAATATTTTTGTTATCATGCGACTACATCTCAACCAAGTAAAAGATGATTATTTTTTCATCAAATGTAAATGATTATATAAAACATATCAAATAAATATTTATTACTTTAAATAATTTTTAAGATTATTATAATTCATCAATTATTTATTGTTCTTTCCTTGAAAAATAATATTATGGACTAACAATTAAATAATGAAATAAAATAAATGCGAAAAAAATTTCGCAGTCGGTAGGATTCGAACCTACGCTCCCAGAGGGAATCTGATTTCTAGTCAGACGCCTTAACCGCTCGGCCACGACTGCACCTTGTGTAGAGGAGGGAAATTAAGCGTTATTTGAATTATAGACCCACATTTTATATAAAAACTTTATAAAACTGACAATGTCAAATGAAATAAAAATGTTATGTTTAATTTTGGACAAATTATTTATATAAAAATAAAAACAATATAATTAAATATGACAAAAGATATGAAGGAAAACATAATTTTCTTTGAAACGTGCTCGAAAAAAATTAATACATATAATTAATTTAAATTGTTGAAAAAAAAAATCAAATATATTCAACATTTACAAAATGTTTACTAAATAAATTACATTTATATCAAATAACAGATCTTATAACATTTAAAATATCCATTACTATTAAATTTTTTAATTCCAGCATTTTAATAACATGAAAGAACATGTTTTTCATAATTTAATATTTTCAATTAAAAAAATATTTGTAATTGGAAAAGAACAATAATTGCAACATTATAAATTTATATATTTATATTGTATTTTTATTTTTTTAGTGTAGAATGGTTTTATTAAACCATTCCAATTTTATATAACATACAATGTATAATATAACCAATTAATAATATATATTGTCTACTTAAGTAATTAAAAATAATAAATTTAATTTTAATATCAACTATTCATTTAGCTTACCAAAACTCTTTAATTTTTCAGATTTAATTGTTTATTGGTTCTTTTTTAATACAACAGACCCTTGGTTGAATCTAGAAGTTTTTCAAGGGGGGCACTAAATAATATTTAGATATTAATATTAATTTTTTGTTAATAGTATCATTGCGCGACGATAATTCAAGAACGGTACGCGTCCCCTATACCTTTCCACTAGGTACATCACTGCATCTTACTTGACCAAATTGATTGAACTCAAGTTAACCATAAGGTAAAGAGAATTTTATTTAATAGTATTTAAATCTCACATCACGGACTAAAGTATAATGTATGTATGGTTATATTTAGTCAAATTGGTCAAGTTTCGAAAAAAAAAAATATTATTATTTTTATAAAATTTTAAGCATGGTACATATTTTATTAATGTATAACTGCAGTGGTCGAAGTGGCTCAAAATATGTGGAGGAATGCCCTCCATTTTTGTCGATAATCTGAATACACATTGAATAATATAAAGGGGGATGTATTATTATAGAGATAATAAGTAGAGGTATGAAAAATGTAAATTAAAAAAAGTAGAGGGATGGCATCCCTCCGTATCCCCCCCACGTCGACCACTGTATAACTGTAATATAGTTTAGATGATATTAAATATATCCTGTGATTTCACAAATGGCAAAAAAATACAGTTAATTCTTAGACACGGATTACTCGTTAATATTTTTTAAAAAATAGATACCAAACACATCAAAAATGCCAACAAATAAACATCATTGACTGATGTATCGAAAACGATAGTAAAAAAAGAAACTTTCTGTCTGCACGCTGTGAATAATAATGCAGTGTTTATGGCGCACACAAAGTATTCAACAAAAGGGTCGGAGGGATGTGCAAAAGACAAGCGGACAGAGTATTATGAAATATGAAACAATATTCTACGGGTGTGTTGTAAACGTGACTAGAATATTTTACGATGGCGGCATCGTTTTGTGAAAACCTACAGGAAAGGTTCAGATTTCTTTACTTTATTTTTTAATTTTTACTATGTTGATTTTTCTCTGAGGTAACGTTTATTTAACCTTGTATAGAATATTTTTTTAACACTATAGGAATACATTTTGTAGTAATCAAATGTAATCTTTAGAAATTACTATTATTGCCATACACTTTACATCAAACGTCTTCTTTTTTTGTTTAATGAGTATACATTGTATGTAATAATTTCAAATCAATATTAGTTTGTAATGTAAAAGCTTTCCAGTTTTTTTCACAAAAATAATTTAATACTGAATACTTTTACATCATATATAAAAACCGTCATTAATATTATTGATATTTACAGTTATTAAACAATATTTACATTCATAGTTTAGTAGTTGTAAATTACTAAGCTGATGGCCTATATACGAAAAAGACCCTAGGTTTTCATAATAGTCGCAATTTCAACAAAATTCTTAAATGAGCAGTTCATATTAACTTTTACCCCTCTAAATGTTTTTCCTATATAAATATATTAGTAGTTTTTTCTGATATTTTGCAGGGGCTAACTCCTTCAATCCCTTCCTCTTTTGCGTCTATGGCCTTCTTCCTAACTAAATAAGCTCGTAAATTACTGTGCAAAAGACTGAAATTGAGCTCGCATTTACCATGGATTACTCTATGGATGACTGAAAAGACTTATGCTTCTTGGAAATAGTTTATTACACAGGACAGTAAAGTTATTTATAATCTTATCGTTGGTTTTCCAAAATAATTAAATTACAAATGTGTTAGTATAAAATACTACACGCACGGTCAAAAAGCATAAATATAATACAAAAAAATATGAAATTCGATTTTAACCTTTAGGTAGATTTAATGGAGTTGTACTGTATAAACAGTTACATGCAAATTAATATAGTAAATTAAGTCGCATAGTTTTAAGTGCATACACAGACGCAAACGCGTCATACGTATTGTTTATAGTGACATCAACTACATGATTCATTGCAACTGAATATTTGTCTTATCAGGATAATTAGAAGTAAGTGAAAACATTTATTTATAAAATGAATCTATAATAATACTTTCACCTGAGAATTTTTAGTAATAAACAATTAGAGTGAGAAAGGTCGTCGGAAACGAACTGTCTAAAATAATTGCTTAAAAGACACAATATTTACAAATTATATAGATTCGTGTGCAGGAATTAAATAGTAAATTCTTGTTGTCCTTTTGTCGTCTTGCGTTCACATATATAAGACACACTCCTGTAGACATACATACCCCGAGATCCTTTCACTTTTATTCCATTATTGTCGATGACCGTTTACCGATCACGACGTCCTAAACCAAACAACCAACCAATCGTACTTATTGTTTATTACATACATTCTTTCTATTAACAATAATGACCAGCACAAAATTTTCTCTGAAATTGTAGGTTAAGGTGAGTTAGGATGACGAAATTAAGCTTCAACGATTTTTCTTGGCTTCTGTGAATTTATTTAAAATTTGAAATTTCTATGAAAACTACTGTTATATCTAGCCTAACACTACATCTATTTTTTTATCTTCTCAGAGGAAAAGTATAAGTTATCCTTATACCAAAACTATTGTAAAATATCTTTTCAGCTTCACATTAAAGCTAACAAGTCAACAGGTTTTAAGTAATACTTTAAGAATATTTAAAATAGGAATTTGAAAAATTTTCTCTAAAATACTAATATTTGAAGATTTGATGATTAAAAATTACATAATAACGCACTAAATATCAATTTTTAACCACAACTAAAATTAATGTACATGCAAGTACATTNGTAATACTTTAAGAATATTTAAAATAGGAATTTGAAAAATTTTCTCTAAAATACTAATATTTGAAGATTTGATGATTAAAAATGACATAATAACGCACTAAATATCAATTTTTAACCACAACTAAAATTAATGTACATGCAAGTACATTAGTATGTTTATACTATTGAGTTTTATTGTGCACCACATAAGGTTTTTATGCTAGTTAGAATGTACTGCTGATGTGGTTGATTTTGAGAAACACATAATTCGTTGTCTTATTCTGTCATATCCTAAATTAGATTTATTTTAACTTATTTTTTTCGTAAATGTATAGAATAATCTTTAGGAAGCATTTTGCGAAAAAATTGGAAAAATATTGACCACCTCAAGTTATGCCCTGTATTTCAGAGCAAATTTTTGCAACATTGAAATCCAATAATAATATGTAAATGCTCTAAATTGTTTGATGAGAGAGAGTTGGTCCATGATTTTATTTTAGTATTTAAAATCTATAAAAATACAACATATAAAATATTGGAAAAAGGTGATTTGAAAATAATTTCTTTATTTAGTGATTCTTAATAAATGAATGAATCAACTTTTGTCACTAGATAGCGGTATAATAAAAAGTCATAACTTAATGAAAATTCTCGTTCGAAATCGAAGATTAGATCAAATTAATTATTAATTAATTGCTTTAATTATATACGTGTATAAATAAAATAAAATGGTTTAGTTTCCTTGTCTAAAAAGTTGCGTTGTATAGTTAACATTTGCATGTTCAAATTTTTGAATACAAAAACACAATATTTTTATTTATCATTTAATAATTATATTTGTCTTTTATATTAAAATGCTGCTTATGCCTTTTACATAAAAAAACGAGAAGAGTAGTTTCAATGTAGAATTCCTAGTCTAAAACTACTACTTAAAAGTTCAACTATATGAAGTTTTAATTTAAAATGACAATTTTGATGGTATATAACTACAATTTTTCGCAATTAAAAAATTATAAGTAAAATAAATGAATGAATAAAAATGTTAATTTCAAAATATTTTCACATTTTCTCAATACTAGTATTTTAAACGTTTACCCATTATTATATTGAACCAATTCCAAAAAACCCGCCTTTTTTTAGCATTATAACCTTTTGTTTTTTTTATCGTTGTTCGTACATGTCTCGAACACTTTACCCATAAATTTGGACTTGTGAGGGCCATAAAAATCAATATTAGATATAGAACGATGTTGATGACTGAGTAAAAACTCGTTTTCGTTTAGTGGCAATTATAAACACACATTTGTACTCAATAAAAAAATATCTAGCATAAATATTTAGCAGAAAATTTCCAGCAACATTATCAAGTGTTATTAGAGTATTAATATAAACCAAGTGTCATAAAATCTAACGACCTTAAACTTAACGAAGATCATTTATATATTATTAAATTTTTTATTGTGTTAACATGTAAATTTCATCACATACATTATTCGAGGAGCAACAGTTGCAATTAACACTAATTGTCTGGTTTAAAAAAATAGAGAAAAGCCTTAAATATCTTCTTTTAAAATGTCATTGAAATTTCGTAAGCGACATAATATTGCTGATATTATGAGCAATTTTATTTTAGGTATGTTAATCTTAAAAATACAACGCTTGTCTGTGAAATTGTATTAACATTAGTATTGGTGTATAAGACATTTAATTATTCGTTTTGCAGGCCAATTACAGGAAATTGTATCTAAACAAGTACAATAGGTTTATTCATATATTGTGTGTATGTACGGGAAACAAAGGGAACTGCTGCAATAAAAACCAATTGCATCACACAGATTCGTCGTTATTGTGCTATAAGATAAAATGTGTGAATTGTAAGTCTTCCGGAAAGTTGGGATGTAATATCAAAACCCGTGTCCCTCATATTCCTATTCTTAAGGGTAAATGCTAATTCTCATCTAATTTTGTTTGTTTTTAATCTATAACTGTCCTCGTGAAATTATATTAAATTAACTAAACCACCGCACTTTTGTCGCATTAACATTAACCACATGGGTCACATTTGAAAATGCTAATTGTGTGTCCTATATACAAATATAATCCCTCCTATGCACTGGACTTCACGCGCCTGCCTATATCTCTTCACCGCTTTTAATAATTATTAACGCGCTTTCTGTTTATATATGTCTCCGCCGAAGTAACTATCCGCAAAACTTATTTAATAAACAATGTGCTAGGTATGCGTAGGCAGTTACGGTAACGGGCTAACAACGCAACAAAACATACGGCAGTAATGTGCTGCTCAGTTGCCATTGCAGGATACGATAAACGGTATTATAGTTTGACAACAAATGCCGGTGGTTAGAAAACTATGCACAGCCAACCTCAAGGGTCGGTGTGTTATTGGTATTTCTGGACCGATGATTTGCCAAAAACAAATTTTCTACTAGACCCAATATTTAAATACAACTAGTCGTAAAGGACAATTCTATTTTGTTGGTCTATTCGAATATTTCAACGACCAAGTTGTTGATAATTAGACGAATGCAATTCATACATTTAGCATCCTTAACGCGTTATTTGGATCGGAAATACTTCATAAAATGTTCGTGTCATTCACGTTATTTCATTTATATGATAGTAATTACCATAACGTTAATTGTTTACGTGTTATATAAAACCAAGTTCAACTGTAACGCTGTAACGCTTGAAATATTTTGTATCTTACATTATCTTCGTTTACTGCTTACAACTCAGACAAAATGTGTTGCACGATCTGTGTACAATGAATGCCCATAAGTTATATCTGGTTAGAACTTTGTGAAAATTAGTAAAAAGTTTTTAGTCTTCAGGATGAGTTTTAAAATATTTCAAAATAAATGGACCATTACCGTAAAGAAACATAAAAGTTATTTTTATTATGTCATTTCAACAAATAAAAAAGTAACAGACTTGTATTATAAATTATAAAGCGTACTTACTTAAATTCCCCACTGTCTACTTTGTTTGCCTTAGGTAAAAGATTTACACTTTAATCATTATTTTAATGCGCTCATAAACTCAAGGTACATTATCAATTGTTGATGATTTATTTCTTAAAACATGAATATTGTTATTGAAAATTTGCTCTTCAATTTAATGGAAAGTAAAAAGTACTTATTAGAAAATTATGATTTTCGTTGAATAAGTATTAACACATTATATTAAAATATATGTTTCAATTCGATTCTTTCTAAAATAAGTATTTTAAAGAAGAATTTTATTGACACACATACGTTTTGATATATTTACGAAATTTTAAAAATCAACGATTTCTATACATTAAGTTTTATTTGAACAGATACAAAAAAATAGAAGCTGCATTTGTAGTTCGACTAGTTATAAATATTTGTGATTATAAAAAATAATGCATACACATTATGTTTGTCGACAACGCAATGAAACAGATAACTTTACATACTTTTATCATTTTTTCATTTAGTCTTGATGTTAAATTTTTAAAAACTTTAATTAGAATAAGGTGTTTAGACAAAATTTTATTATTTTTTTTTTTTGTGACTTTACGACTGAAAATAACCCTTAATGCCAAGAAAAGCAAAATCATTTTAAAATAAATAATGATAATTCAATGTAGTCACGTAGAATTTGGATTTTCAAAGTTCTTTCCTCACATCCAACATGTATGCAATTAATTTATCTGAAAAGTAACTTTCATTAAAAACGAAGAAAATATATTAGTAACGCGTGAATCGAATGATGTGCTTTTCAAATGAAATTCGCTAAACTATTACAGAACAAGTAAACTGAATTAGGAGTTTTATATAGGTAACTTAAACGCCAGGAGCCAGTGCGGATATCATAATATCAATAAGAAAATAAGAAAACATAATGTTTATCGACGTGAGCGCGAGTACACCAAAAAAAATTCAAAGTGATTTGTCAAAATGAAGTAGTGAATTCTATACTTATTAATTATTTGTAAGTCTATAAAAAGGAAACTGTTAGAATTCAATTTTTGAATTTTATGTGGTTCAGTTTTAATTATTTCGATAATTTTTTTTACATTATTAAAACTATTTCCCCAGGTAAAATTTCTTTATTATCGATTTAGTATTGTCTAATGATATAATTTTAAAAGTATTATTAATTATAATTGTAAGTATCTATCCGAAAATATTTATTTTATAGTATAATGTATAACTAAGAGTTATATTTAATTCAAAATATGTATTATTTTGTTCCCAAGTTAAGTTATAACAGAAAACTATAAAATTACTTTTATAAGTTTTTACTGGTAAATACAAATGATACTATTGTTAATTTATTCGATTTTAAACTTTAATAAGATTTTGAAATTTCTTATAATATTTTACAATAAAATGCTTGAAAATTAAAAATTTTAATATTAAGCATTTTATGGTAAAATATATTGATGGACATTATCGAACAGTTTTGACTACTGGGTATATGCGATAGATATTAAAGAACTATCGAATAATCATTTGATTGTGATTATCTACGACTGACAAGTTTTAGACTATTGAACTGACGAATAAAATGTTCGATAGTTTTCATTCGTATAAAAACTACCTTATATTCTACTTTAACATTGGACATTAACATATTTTATGATCAATGCTTAAAATTTGATTTTGGATCATGGCTTAGTTGACCAAAATAATCTCAACACATATTTTATCCATAGGAAGAATGTTAAATTTGTAATTTCATTTGATTGTATTGTCGAATTAAAAAAAAAAATACGTTTCATACACATGAAACCAAACTATTACATTTTCTAAATATTACTATGTTGCATTTATGACAATAAATGGTTATAATATATAAACGCTTATATTAAAATCGTTAGAGAGAGGGAAAAAAGTGTTAAAATAAATAATGTTAGTTTTACAATTTGGTACTTTTAAGTTCTAAGGAACCTTTAGTTTTATTCATAAACATCAAAGAACCTTTTAATGATTTTTATTAATAAACAATTTTGTTCAAATTTACAGTTGGCTTGAAAGGATTTTCATAAGATTTAGTTTACAAAACAGCATATTTCCTATAATACTTAGGTCAAACAAAATGTGTTGTTCTTAGGTTCCAACACTCTGTTATTAAGTTATAACATGTACAACGATATTGTCAAGCAAACGAAAATAATATAATTTATGCGTTGAAAAAAATCGTGCACACTATAAAATAGATGACTGCAGTTTGTTGTGCATTATTAAGATGTATTCCTTACCCCCAAGAATCAAGAGAAAGCGCAATAAAGCTTAGAGATAAATTAAACATCTCGTTTACCGTAATGGACATTGTAATTTATATGGCAGATTATGCAACACATAAATTTACATCATGTAATTACTTTCCTGACTTTTACTTCTAAAGTGTAAACAAAATTTTATTACTATAATTATAGGGTGAACACTATCGATTAAAAAATACTTTTGCAAATAAAATTATAATTTTACAGGATTTAATGAAACTAGAAATGAGAGGAGTGCGTCACATTGTACAGTTATACACATAATTTAAAACAATGAATCTGTTATCAAGAATTTTTTTTTTAATGAATACTGGCCACAAAAAAAAAATGTACGGCCGACAATTTTTTCAGACAAAAATTTTTGTTCAGTTAACAAAAATGTCGTCAGCTGTAAAATAACAATACATTTATTAATTATTAAATAAATTTTCTGTGTACATCAAAAAAATTAATTTGTAAGAAATTATCTATTTAAAAAATTTGAAAAAATAAGAAATTCAATTTTTTTTGTTATTTAAAATAAATAATAAAATATATGCTTCTAACAAAGTCTCATAACACAGAAATTAAAAAAAAAATGTATCGAAAAATAATTATTCTATCAAAAGTTATTAAGATGTCAAAATTGACGAAATTTAAATAAATTTGGGATTGTGTGGTGTGGCGCTGACAAAGTGCACATACACCGGGAAAAGCTTGTACTGTTCTACAAACTTACTTTATGTATGAAAAAACTATAACGGATGATCGGTCCATCGGATAACAAAACTTGTAAGAAAAAATAAAAAAATTTCTATTATATCATCAAACTAAAAATAAAAGCTCTAAAAAGAAAATTAAAGTTAAGATTTCATCTCACAGCCTAAGTGTCTAAGTAAGACATTTAATAATATAAAGAAATCCTTTTAAGGTACTCCAAACTTTAGATTCGGTCTTGTCAATTTCACAAAAATATGCATTACATTTATTTGGTTAACTTAAGATGTACTGGTTTAGTAGGTTATAAGAATCTAGTAAAAAAGGAAATAATAAAAGGAAAAACCACGAGGCATCAACTTTTATGGTTGGATAGTAAAATTGTAATAATTGTCATGATAGTCAAATAAGTAACGATCGTACTCCAATGGACCGTGCTTTTGGTCATATCCCAAAGGGCTACTAGTATAAAGACTTTTTATTGAGATTTCATTTTTATTTTAGCCGTAGTACAGCATATTATATTGTTCTTTGTTTAAAATTTACACAGGAAACAAATTCAATAACAATAAACTATTGATTTAATAAAAAAGCTTCCACGTATAATACATGAATTATTTTACACATAAAATTTTTGTTGATCGTAAAAAATAAAATAAAACGACTAGAAATAAGATTTTTAATGTCTGATAACTAGATTTAAATCGATGAATGAATTAACTAGTACATGCAGACCGATCATACATTTAAAACGAAAAATAAAACTCTTGACATAAATAATAAAAGTTTCCCTCGACATGTCAGCAAATTAATAGTTATTTTACAAATTGTAAAAATTAAGGTGTAATAAAAATTTTAATATGAACAAGTAGAAATTCGTTAAAATAGTTTGAAATGAAACACACTGAATTTTTTGTACTTAATGGTACAACACTTATTAATTAAATATTATACTGACAAAGAGCCAAAGTAAAATTTCAATTGACTAGGCAGTGATTTATTTTAACTAGTAAACTAAGCGACACGTTTACATATTATTTTTATAATCTTTTTAAACAACAATATTTCACTATTTTAATAGAATTGTAACGTTATGCTTAATTCGTTATATATTTTTACAAATAAATTATTATTATTCCTTTTGTCAACTGTAATAACCAATAACAGAGTGAAATAACCAAGAATTTTAAGTTTGTTATAGATCTGTATTTTATGTAACCTTTACTATGTTTTGCATTTAGTAAAAATGATCAAATTATGTCATTAAATGACGTATATTTCAAAATTTATTTATTATAATGATTCAATAAAAGTATTTTTATTATTAAGTTTATTATTATAAGTGGGGTTAAACCCAAAGTTAACTTTTGGGTAAAATAAGTATAACATGGAAATAAATATTTCAATCTCAACACTTTTTTTTATATCAACAATAGTGATAAAATTAAATAATAAAGCAATATTTTTTCATTTTCAAAATGTAATTATATATTAGTTCTTATGAAATATAAATATTTCAAATATTTCTCCTGGAAAATGATAAAAATTTACTGAAAATATTTATTTTTTGACCTACACACAGGTATATTAATTTAATATAGGGTAACTATAAAAAAAGTATGGATTCACGGCGTGTTTCATATAAAAACAAATATATTCTTATAAATAATCAAAACATTAATAATGCCCTACAAGTCAAGTGTAAGTATGAAAAATAGTCACTAAATATATTTTACTTTTGTGATTTTCTATTTTATAATCATAATATATCATTCAATGTAAATAAAACGTTCGTTTGTCGTTTTATATTTCAAAGGATTTACAATAAATATTTCCAAATGAGATTTACAGGATTAAGTATAAGTATCGTTTATACAAACGTAAGTAGATGTCAGAAGATTTTACGTCTATAGTAGTATTAAATAAATAATGTTTTATGGTAATAAAATAGTTAGTATTTTACGACTTATAACTAGAAATGTAATTATAGTTAAAAGCTTATTCATTAAAAACAATCAGTTGTTTATTTTTTGTTCTATTCTATTCACTCTTTATGATTGAATTGAATTTAATAAAGTACTTTGTGATTTTATATAATAGTATTTCTTGACTTTTTTGTGATATTATTTAAGTAATCAACTCTATGGCATTTTCCAAATAACGCACAATAAAAAAAAATCTATTTTGAGATTATTTATGGTTGATAATTATTGGTACTGTTTACTTTTTTTCATAATAAAAATATTGATGTGTATTAATGTTAAAATCTTTGTTTTTGCTCTAGTCTCTAACGTAAAAAAGTTACTTTATGGTTTTAAAGTGATATTATTTTCTTCGAATTTATTACTAACCATCCATAGACTCCCTACAAGATTGCGCCTATCCATTTGAAAGATAAAAGCTTATTTATAGTTTTTATTTATGAAATATCTTTAAATTTTAATTAAAAAAATAATATAATAAAATGAATCAAAATGACATAACATTCATACATGAATTTTACATATGTATAAAATAACTTTTATTTTATATTAAAATTCAATTCTGCCACTAAAAAGTAAACTTTGTGTTATACTTTCGAAATAATGGTAAAAATGGTTTTAAATCTAGTTTAAATCGTTTTTTACATAATATCTTAATTAATAGACAAAAATAATTTAAACAATACGTTTTTATTACATTGAAAATGAATTTAGTGTAAAAATTGCAATAAAAAAACAATTCAATCTTACCTTGAACTATTATGTATCTTAAATAAAAAAAACAATCAAACTGTTTAATATATACTATAGTAAATATCATTAAATTCTATTGTAATTACCATTTCAAAAAAATACAATTTATTTTGATAAAAGTAATAAATGTGTAAAATCCATCCAAGACTATCAATTCTAGTAAAAAATTACTTATAATGATATCTCACTTAGATTCTAATACAGTTTACGCTTGTGTGCATGATTTTTGTAAAATCAATTTGAATATTTTATGTAAATTCTTTTATAGAAATGATAGAAAATTTAAATTCTCTGTACTATTATTATCTCTGAGTGAATTACATGTATTATATGAATTCCAGGAACATCGAATAACAATGAAAAACAAAAGAAATTGAAAATACGCTAGAATACTCCTAATACTCGTTAAATAATTTCTTTCACATAGGAATAATATTAAAGATAAAATAATTCATTTATCCATAGGAAATTGGTATGAGCAACAAGAGGATTTTGCAAATCAAATATTATTGACATGCTTATTTGCTGAATGAATTAATTTTCGCTAATTTACTTAACATAATAATTAAAATAATTTACTTTAATATCCAATTTATATGGTTTTAAGATACATAAATTCTTATGATTTTTTCGTTATGAGATGCAAATTATTTTGATAGGTTTAATAATTTAAAAGAATTATAAAATTTTTCAATACAATTGAGACACATAGTAAAACATTATTCTTTTATTATAAACCCTCTCAGTTAGTAATTTTAACAAATAATGCTTTCAGGGATGATTCATAATTAAAGAACTACTCTGTATACAGAGTAATAAATTAAGAATATTATCTTCAATTTTTTCCTTATATAATGTTATTTTTTTTTTTAAATGTACAAGTTAAAATTTTATTTTATTTTTAAACTTTAATAAATATCGAGTTTATTATAAGAAAAACTTTTTCTAAAGGTATATTTTAGAAGTAACTTTTAGAAATTATATAGGAAATTATTTACTTATATATGAGGTATGCTTTAAATGATATGAGTCTAGTCATAATCAAAGTTATAATACTACTTTTTAAGTTAAAGTTACAGTTTTTAGTTATAATCTATATAGTTTTTAATAATAATAAAATAATTCTTATCTGAGCGTTATCGTATAAATAGAACAGCTCTAAACACCAACTCGCTCCTCACCTTTTTTAAATATTTAAATGTTAATATCTCAAAACGTAACATTTTTAAATTTGTAAACTTGATAATTTCAATTAAACTATCTTTAAAATCTAAAGGACTTATAGTGAACTTCAGACACTTCTTTTTTATATCTCGTAGTTATTTTTGTGGAGAAACAAAAACCCTCATAAAATTTATGAAAATGATCCGAGCCTCCTGTAAAAAAATATTAAATGAATTACAGGGGATATAATATATTATATATGTATTATTTAGGAATAATAATATTTATACAAAAATAGTAATACAATTTTTGGACAAAGGATTTTAAGAAGGGTCAACGAAATTCATAAGTGGATTTAAATGATTAAATTAATGAAAATTTAAATGTTTAGAATAAGACTGTTTAAAAAAAAAAAAATAATAATAATAATAATAAAATTGATTATGAGGAAAATTGATAAGTTAGAGAATATAAACTCAGCACATTTTGTATGTATAGTTGGACACATTTTTTTTATGAACTTTAATTAGGTGTAAGTTGAAAAAATGTAGTTGTTTGGGTATATTTTCAAAAGTCGTGCAGAATAGAATTTTTCATAAGTGGGTGGTTTTTTTCTTACCCTTCTTGTACATAGTTTTTCTATTAAATTTTCAAAGAAATCCCATTATTTTTTTTATATTTTACTAACATTTTATTAGGATCAGTATTTTTAAAAATATGTTATAGGAATTTTTAAATTCAGAAAAAGATTGATCAATGTCATTTTTTACGTTATTGTAAATTTGAGATATTTTTGTAAATTTCTAAAATTGAGGTAGATATTTTCAATTTTTAGTGACGATAGATTCAACTAGTTTCATATCGGGTTCTTTTTATAAATTAAAATCTGTTCAGTAAGAGTTGAGAATTTTCATGAATAGACATAAAATGGAACACTCTTGATAAAATCAATATCTTTTCAGCTTTTTGAAGATAAAAAATAATTACTAATAAAAAGTATTAGAAAGATAGATTAAACATTATTTTCCCAGATTCTTCTAGCATAATATTTCTCTTATATCATCTCTATAAGCTTGGAATATAATTGTCGTCAGGGTATTTATATGAATAACGATAATAATATGCTTATAACGCTACCTCATTTCTTCTTCTTTCTTTTTGTTACATTGCGAAAAGAAATATGAATTCAACGGGTTTTTTTACTATTGTTATAACGTTACTGTAGGTCAGAAAGATGATTTATTTATTTATATAAATCATCTACCAGAAACTTTTTCAAAATATTTTATCTGAAAATTTAATTAAAAATATATACATAAAAATATTTACATTTGAAATATATGGTAACTAAATATCTACCAGGATCGTATTAAGACCAATATGGACTTGGAGATCTCAAAAAGGACAAGAGATTGCTTACTCCGCAGGAGTAACTCTATAATCGCAATTTTTATAAAAATTGAAAAGAGACATAATAAATGTTCTTTGCCATAAAATTTATTATTTTCTAAATTTTTGATAGAGTTTATTTAAAACTAGAGGGTTAGACACCTTAGTCCTATTAAAATTGTGCTAATGAATAGCTCCAATTTGTATTAATGAGGTTGGGTATTTAATTGGCTTATCTTTGCAAAATCAATTTTTGTCATGAAAATGAAAAATAGTATAGTTGGTAAGTTTTTTTGTAACATCCTAAACTATTTCGTTTATATAATTACGTAAAAATACATTTAATCTGTTACTTAATTTATATTTAACATTAAATAATAAATTAATAATTTTTAAGGAATAATAACTCAACAGACCTATTTTAATATTATAAGTATTAAAAAATAGATAATCAAAAATAAAACAATAAATCGTATTTCAAATAGTATTATTTAAATTGATTGACAACATTTTTTGTAATGACATATTGCAAAGTAAAAATATTTACTCTGAATTTGTATGGGCCCTGGGTAATATTCCACTTGGATCTTCCTTAATCCGAGCCTTATAACTACTATTAAAAATGGAAAACAATACAAAAACACAAAACACTAATTAAAAATAATTATCTGAACAGTATTTTGTCAAAAAATTTGTTAGTTTTGGTAACTAATTTAAAAAACTTAATTTTTGAGTTATTCACATAAGCTGTCTTTAAATATTAATTTAAGAATGATAAAACTTTGTTAAGTAAAACGAGTATCTTATATTTGTTACAAAAAAAAAGGTTTCTATCTAATAATTTAACACATTTTATTCCGTTAATTACGTGTAGTACATAAGTTAGAAAAAATAAGTACAAGAATAATGTTCTCAATAATTAAAACTTGTAATAATAAATATTTATGATAAATGAGTTATGTAATATTACGATACAAAAATATATTTAAATAATGATAAAGTTAACAAGCAAGATTTATTACTAATTTTACTTTACAAGTTATCATATTTTAGAGAGTATAAATAATATTATTTATATTTAAATAAATTTCATACTCAGTTACGATTTTTATGAGTATTTTGTATATTAACGAATAAGGAATAATGTTTATAGAAACTAACTGAGGCTATACATAATATTTAATCTAAATAAAATAAGTCTTTACAAAATATAAACTGGATAAAATTATCTATATGGATATACATTAAGGTTGTTATATTTTTAACACTGCTTAATGTAAACCAAAAACCTTGTATAAATCATCATTATCTTTTTAGCTTCTATCCCAATTATTCCGGATCGACTCTAACTTACAATTTGACAGAATTTAACACTTTTCGACCTGCTACAACCTCATTATGGCTAAGGCAGCAACTATAAGAGGAAGGTTGGGTTTATTATTGTCACTTTAAAAGCTCCCGTATGATCACCCATCTGAGAAATATCAGCAAATAGCGCAGCTGAACACAAGTGCTAAACCAGCTACAGAATGAACCACAGCGTCAAACCACGCCCCAATCCAGATGATAAACAAGTGTCTTAGCAGGTATTGACATCTAAGTTTTTGATCTAGTAATTATTTTGGGTTACATTTTTTACATTATTGGAACACGTGAAAAGCATATTTTTTATTATTTGTCTTTAATAAGAAAAAATTAAAACTTTTTTTATAATTTTTTATTTTTTGCAAATATTAAAATAGCCATTTTTTATTTCCTTTATTTTGAAATATTTTGATGGATCAATAACAACTTTAATATTAGTGCTTATTGAGTTAAATGAATTTCATTAAATAAAGTAAATATGAAACACGGGTTATTAATTAAAATTTGTTTTAAGATAACGGTTTTATAGATAAGTTTTAATGAAAAATTTTGATACAAAAAATTTTAATTTTGATTCAGTAGTTGCATTTCTACAGCATTTTGAAACTTTTTAAATTTAGAATTTTTTTACGGTTTTTCTATGGTATCAAATGATAGTCCACGTAAGTAAAGAAAGGTAGTAAACATTATGTTTTTACGTTATTTACGAGTGACATTGCGCGATTTCTTTTCCATGAAAAAAAATAACATTTGTACGAGCTTTCATCAGAAATGATTATCGCAAATCATTATTACTAAATATTAGAAATATTTTCGTATGTTAATTATAAGTGTTTAATGGTTGGCTGAGTTAAAAGTAATAACAATTATTAATTCACTTGATTCTTATAATTATATGAATTTAGATATTATATTAATAAAGGATATTCCTTGTTCACGTTTAGATTTATGAAACATGAACCTATTTAATTACAAACTCAACATGTTTTAGATAACATAATTATCATTTTTTTGAACTTAATTTTAATACTTCTTGTATTTTCACGTCAATTTAAAATGTTTTTATTTTTCACGAAAAAGAAACGCGAAATGTCCCCTGTAAAATACGTAAAAATATTTATATATATTTCCATATCTTCAGTTACTTACTGACATTTCGAAGTTAAAATTATAACGGTCAAAGTATAAGTATAACTATATTATAATATAGTTAAAAGTACTATAGATTATAAATACTAGTTTTTATAATCAATGATAGTAGAAAAAGTATAGTTACAACTTCGGACCTGTAACTATTGATCCGAAAATAAATTCTACAAAGACTCGGAACGTTAGCATAAAACTAAAGACATGAATCCAGAAAAGCTTTAACACAGATATATTATTTTAATACTTGGGAATAAAAGGTATATCGTGTAATATGCAAATAAACATCTTAATTAGACGTTTCAAAGTACTAAAATGAATATTTATTTTTTTTAAAAGTTGGCATAACAAATTAAAGTTTAATTTTTTCTTTTCATTTGGTTTGGATGCTTTACAAAGCTTTCATTTTAGACATAAGAATAAAATACAGCAATTAATAAGACGGCTGGTAAAGAAAACTTAGATAGATTACATTTTTTTCATTTTATGAAAAAATAAATTAATTTTGGCTTATCCTGTTTTAGCTTTTAGTCTCTGATTTGTAAGCCCAAGATTTTTTAGAAGAATAGCGTCGAAAAGACGATCAGATAAGAATGTAAATGTCACGCAAAAATTAAATTGCTTGAACTGTTTAAATGATAGCCCATTATTCTATTTGGAGATATATCATTACCCTTTAATTTGGTTTAATTTATCTCTACTTGATATCAAAATGTGTGTATAATTAAAGATTATTCTGCATAGATAAGCAATAAAATTAGATGATAATATTAATTTTTTTAACAAAAAGATAATTAAGTATTATTATATTTATTTAATATTATTAAAATTAGACTCTCTTGGTAAAAGCAGAAGAACCAAATTATTATTTTTTCAATAATAAAAAAATTAAATGATTTTTTTTTAATAATATTTAAAGATTTCTTTTAAATATATATATTTTTTGTCTGTATATTCATCACAAATGCTATATTAATACCATATTTGTATGCGTCTTATTACATTAATAATTTTAATAGCTATACTAATTATATTATATTAATAATTAAATAAAAAAATTGTTTTAAAATTATAATATTAATAGCAATAAATATATCAAAATATAAAAATGTGAAACATATAATTAAACTTTATTAATTGTGAAATTATTTACTATATGGTGTGAATTTTTCTTTTATACATACAAAGATGATCAAATAAACCACGCTACTATTAAATCTAATCTAATCTAATATAATTTAGTTAAAAACTAATTATGGATATAATTATAAATTTTTATTTCATAAATAGTAGACAAAAAATCATGTTTTAGTAGTTTTGGATGTTGAATATTTCTTTAGTTTAACTACTCTGTTATTTTGTTAAGATGCATAATTATGTAACTTAAAACCTACTGATAATAGAATAGTACTATCCTTCTTTTAATTTAATAATTTATTTTGACTCTTAATCAATATTTTTAAAATGCCATAAACTTTATAAAAACAATAGTTTCTATTATTTGAAATTTTAATAATGTGTATCAAAAATATATATTAAAATAGTTCAAATAAAACTGAAAATATAATATGATATTATTTTGTCACAAAAAATGTATAATTAATATTACTATTAAAGTTTAATGTGAACTATAATTTTTAAAAAGAAAATCATTGTAAAACATGGTAAGTCACGTACCGGTTTTAGTTAGTAAATAAGTTTTGAAAACTATGTAGAAATCTGGGTGGTGTTAGACTTTTTTTTATTCAGTTTATTTTAGTGGACATTTGATCAACTATTGATTTTATAATGTTTTTTTCCTCGGTATACATGTATTTGTTATAAAAAATTGCAATCCTGTACTATTATAAATTATGCAAGAAAAAATAAGGAAAGTTTGACGGCATAAAAATCTTTATTTTAAAGTGGAATGTTTTTTAACTGAGTGAGGTTTTTTTTACTATTTTAAATCTATAAAACCCTTTGGAATACTCGCTGCAACAAAATCTTAAGCCTACCTATCATGGTATTATTATATTGGCGATGACCCAAAGGGAAAATATATTAGTTTTGTCAACTGTTCGTAGCTCCGTAACGTGTTAATGAAGTACCCAATCGACTCACACTAGTATAGAATTGAATATTTCTTTTATATTCGATGTAAAGAATATCATTATAATATATATATTACATGTAATACGTGAATAACACGATCAATGTGTGCAAATTGAACAAACAGATTCGAAATCGTACGTGTGAGTAGACGATGAAATCTGTACTTTTATAGTAAAGAATGAGAGGGAAAATAATTCGGAAGTGGTATTTGCAAAGTTTCGTTAAATCCGATGACGACAGCGTGTACTTTAAAGGGTTCCAGACTTGACGTAGAAAAAAATATTCACACTTATATAAACACAAAAACCGCCTACCTGCATGTTAATATCCTGTAACCATACACCGAAAGATTTATTAACCATATCAAATGTATTTTTTTTACCAGCATATTACAACATCGAAACACATTAGAGGGAAATTTTTTTAATACATTTATTAAATAAATGTATATAAATATGACCTTTTAAAAAAAAAAAATGTCATTATCTATAGACAATTTATATATTTTTTGAATATTGTTTTATTTTAATTTTGATTAAAGTTTTCGCAATTACCTGAGATTTTTACAATTATGCTTGAATAATAAAGATGACTACATTTATTTGGAAAAGTGTCTTCTTTAGGCTAACAATTAATAAGACCTGTTTAAAAATAAAGTGTTAAAAATCTGAATAATCATTACTTATTTAAATGATTATAAACTGAGATATAAAACGATATAATGTTATTCTCTATCAGTGTTATAATGTAATATAAATATTTCACAACAACATTAGATTAATGTCTAAATTAAAATTTGTTTTGTCTGTTAAAATACACGTGGAAAAACAATGTTGATAATAAAAAAATTTAATATTTATAAAGATTTTCGTAAGTATACAATAAACTTTAATTAAGAAAATTGACGTATATAAAATTATGTACTACGCATATTAATACATGTGTATTGGCGCTCTATAATGAATTCTGTTCAAATGGATTATACGAAATAACAAGAAGGTCCTATAAAAAGTTTGACTGTAAAATATGGTGCTCACACACTGATTATATTCAAAGACGGGTTGCACTTGGATATTTTTTTAGATGATTCTTCTTTAAAGTAGCATTACGTAAATTAATAAGAAAACGTTTTTGTTAGTAAATTGTCTTTAAATAATCATGACAAAAAATTGATGCTATAATTCTATCATTGTACATAAAATACTGCACCATTGTAAGTTATATCCTTAACATATTGGTATTCATAAAGAACTAACTAATATCGATATTTAAAACTTTACTTTAATAATATAAGAGTTAATTATTTATTTAATTAAAAAATAATAATATTGAAAACTCAAAATTGTATAAAACACTACATTCATTAATATCTAATTGAGTAAGGTTTTCGTTATAAAGACAGTAATATTTAGTTTTATATTAAATTAATTAGGTAAATTTATTAAATAGTTGAACTAATTAGTTATTATATTATATATATAAATCAGTGGCAAGCAATGGAAGGACAAGCAAGATCTGCTGTTCTTAGTAGCAGCTCTTAAGTTAATTTTACTGATAAATACAATTTTATGTACTTATATACATTAAAGAATTTTTTACAATGTATAATCTAGCCATTTTGATTTTTTAATTTCTATGCTAGATTTTTATCATATTTGATCAAGAATAATCTAAAAAAATATCCAAGTGCAATCCGTCTTTGATTATAATCAGTGTCAGCACCATAATTTACAGTCAAACTTTTTATAGGACCTTCTTATTATTTTTTATAATCTATTTGAACAGAATTAATTATTAAGCTAATTAATTAATTCAATAAAACATTTTTACCTCCTTTATTTATTTTTTATATATTTTATTGTCAGAAAAACATAATATTATCGTTATATTTTTTTCATTGATGTTCTGTAATTTATAATACCTTCTATGCAATTAACAAACTTCATCAGCTATAACTTCNAAAAAAAAAATTTGTCCCGACGATCTATCTTCTATACGCAAATGGCTACCATATTGAAAAATATACTATTTTTGTATGATAATTATGGGTTTTGTATTTTATTTTAATAGAAGTTGATGTTGCTTTTGCAATTATCCATCAATTTTTTTCATTGATGTTCTGTAATTTATAATACCTTCTATGCAATTAACAAACTTCATCAGCTATAACTTCTAGTAAGGATAGTATTGTCTTCTACAAACAAGGTACTTCAGTGGTTTGCGCCACAACAATAACGACATAGGTCCCATCACTGTTAAAGCTCATTATTAAACGGTAGCCCTGAACGATTAATCACTTTCGTCATGGTGTCCTCTAGACTATTGTTATTGGTTAGTGTATCGCTTGTTATTTATTTCAATCTCAGAATTCTCTCCATTCAAAGGATGATTATCGTATTTGCAAAGGATACTCTATTGCTCACCCAAACTATGTCAAACTTAAGAGTACTACAGATATCATCTATTCAAACATTAAAATTATGATAATCATCTATATTTCAATTAATCAGGGAATAGTATAACATTGACAGTTTTTATTTATCAAAGTAGCAATTAGAATAAAAAGATTATCTTGAATAGATGAACACTTTAAACCAATAATATGGTAAGTGGCAAAAAATTATTTATAATTTTCTAAAAGTTCTGGAATATATATTTAAAACATATTCTTACCAATAGTATTTTTCATTAATATTAATTGAGAGATATAGTACGCTAAACATATTAATAAGCTAAGTCCCTTGATGTTTTTTTTTACGAATTTATAATATTATTATTAATAATAATTAATTTTTACATATTATTTGGAAATTAAGTCAAATAGTTTTAATAAATTGAATATTATCAATTTATAACTCGCAAAAATTTGTTGACATTTGATAACATTACAAAATTACTGTAAGTGTTTATCACAACAATTACAGATGCCTATTCAAGTAAAGATAATTTTTGTATAAATATCAACATACTAGTATGTAACGATAGTGTTACGATACAATAGTGTTCATTTTTGTCCTTTACCTAACGTAGACCAATATTTGATATTATTAAAAAATCGTAAAAAATTAAAAATTATAACAAACTTCATAAAACTACAGAAATGTAACGTTAGGGTTAAAATAAGTTTTTGGTATAAACATTTTTCTATAAGAAAGTTATCTTAAATAGTCCAAAAAAAATTCCAATAATAATTATTTAAAANAAAAAATCGTAAAAAATTAAAAATTATAACAAACTTCATAAAACTACAGAAATGTAACGTTAGGGTTAAAATAAGTTTTTGGTATAAACATTTTTCTATAAGAAAGTTATCTTAAATAGTCCAAAAAAAATTCCAATAATAATTATTTAAAAAAAATTTTTTATGAATTAAAAAAAAAATTACCGATTATAAGTTAAAAATAAATTTTAAGTCTGTCTAAATTGGTTAAAATAACTTTGAAAAATATTAAGGAGATAAAATTTATTAGTTATCTGTTTGACTTTGTATACATATATAATAAATTTTACTTTACATTAAAAAAGTATTAAAATAAAGTAATATCATTATTGTCTATATGTAACTTAATATAGTTTAACCTATAATTATTCAATGTTTTTAATACCTTCATGCATTCTGTATTATAATAACTTCACGATATTTGTATATATTTTAATTATTCAAATGGAATTCCACACTTATTTTCAAATCAAATATACAAAAGGATACATGTTTAAATATGATATAATGGATACACATAAGTTCTTAAAGTGAATATTTAAATGTGCTTACAACAACTGTTATGTCAAAGATTAACATTCCGTTTCGAGTAAATCATTGGTTTAAGGTATAAGGTTACAAAATGAACAGCTTCAAATACAAGACTGTCTAAATAATGACTTGCCATTGATAACCTAGAGTTCAATGAGTATGCCAATTGACATAGTTTTCGCGATTTAATCTTCTCACAAATCGTTTATTATACTTAAAGACAATTAATGACTTTGCATGCAGAAAATTTAAAGCTGTTATTAAACGTTTTGAAGCTCTACCTTTAAATGACAAGTTAACAACAAATTCCATTAGTCTAAAAGCTCAGTATATAAATGTATTTAAGCTTATATGACTAATAATGTGCAAAAAGTGAGTAAAGAAAACCTAAATTCCATAACATTAGAGTAAACTGCAAATTATCGATTTGTTACCCAGTAACGCAACCATAGGGTCTGCAACACCTTCCTCAAAATTTTATGAAAACATAAAAGTCATTGCTTTGGCCAAGCTGGAATTTTTTTTATTTTATTTNCGATTTGTTACCCAGTAACGCAACCATAGGGTCTGCAACACCTTCCTCAAAATTTTATGAAAACATAAAAGTCATTGCTTTGGCCAAGCTGGAAATTTTTTTATTTTATTTAGTCATTTTCTTTTTTTTTTATATTATATTTTATCTTATTTAAAAATTATTTTCTAATATATATATTCTTAGTATTGATAAATTTTTTGTAATTTTACCTCATTTGTTCAAATAAAATCAAATATATAAACTGTCTTTTTTAATTTTTTTTTCCTCAGCATAATAAAATAAAATTAAAAGACACTCTAGTGAATCCCAACTATTTGTAAAAATGATTATAAGTACTTTAAACAACATTTTTTCCATATAATACAAACTCATTTAAACTTAATAAGTAAATATTAATAAATCCGTAAGTTAGCTGAGTTTAAACATTACCCTATTAAGTACGATATTAAAAAATAAATAAAAATGTACTTAAACAATAGCATAAAGTAATTAATTTGCCAAAGAATTAGAATATAATTAATTATAATGCCTCTATAATGATTTTAATATTAATATAAAATTATTAATCATTAATCATTTAAATTAGCTTATTCGAGAATCTGGTTGATTTTTACTTTTATAATTAAATAAAGGAAAGTTAGTTTCAGTATATAACGATACCCTGTCAATTCACAATTAACATACTAACATGATGTATTTACAATATTAATATTTATTTAAATTAATTTTTATTAAAACAAAAAAGTTATTTTATAGAATTTTTTTGTGTATAAATAAAATTTATATTACTTTCTTTTAATACAAATCTAGAAAATGATTAATTCCAATATATATATAGTAAGTAAATAAGCCAAGGTTTTGAATATATACTTTATAATAATAAATTATTATCAATTGAGAACTACTCTTGGACGATTTTTAATGAAAACATGTGAAAGTCATTAATTATGATCAACTCTGAAACAAGAAAAAGGGTTGGTCTACTTAGTGTACTAAACGTCGTTTTCTTATGGAGGTGGCTTTGTATTGTTAATACTTCACTGACGGCTTTTTGACAAGAACGATAGATGTACTATCTTTTCACCCTTTTTCATTCAATAATTTTCATTATCAATTTAAAATTACCTAATAGCTAATAGTCTTATTGTAAAAACATGATAATTTGTACTGCTATCTGTCACAGTTACGCCGGCTAAACTAGTAAAGTAATTATAAAAATTAATTATTATTTTGTATGAATCAACAGGCCACACCTTGTTTATAAATCATATTCTGGTAATTTATTATAAGACACTACTTCTAATTTAAAAAATGCATGTATTTATGCTTCCATAAATTAAATTTAAAATAGGACTGAAAAAAATTAACCAACATTACTGTGGCCTATCATTAAAACCTTAAATAATCTCTTACTTTGTTTCGCAAGATAAGTCATAAAAGTGCAAATTTTATCTATATGCAAGATTTTATCAGTATATCAAGTGCAATTGTAATACTTTTGAAGTTCTTAAGTTAATACAAATTTGTTGTAAGAACTTTAATAACGATTTATTAGTGTTAATAGAAGTACGCAAACCAATGCATTATAGCAGCAGCTAACCTGCACGTTCGCTTAACATTTTTATATTTGCTTTTATGCGTCCAACTACTAAAGGGTAGTATTATTTAAGTATATAAATTATTCATAGTCATTAACAAGATCTGGAAAATTCACTAAATTGTACTTTTAAAGGCTCACGTTAACGTTAATAATTTATAGCATAAATAATATAATTTTTGAAAAGGTATAAAAATATTTTCGAAATAAAAAATTTTTAAGATATTATTTTAATTTAAAATCGTTAAATTTTTAACTTGTATTACTTTTTGAATTGAAATTTAATAATAAGTAAAATATTTGTTTAGGAAAAAACCTGCACCTTTTTGTCTAAATAAATTGTTAAATTATTATAGTTATGATAATTTTACAAACATAGAAACAGAAATTTACTACTTATATATATATCGATATGAATAAAGCATAAGTTACAGTATAGATATTTAAATTATTAAAACGACAATTTAAATGGGGAGATAAAAGAAAGATGCACTAATACCTACAACAATTCTTAATCGACAAAACATTTAAAGTCAAAGCAAATGATACTCTATTAGAAGAGTTCAAGCTAGAAAGCAGAATAATACAAGAATGGCCTATAAGAGTGAAAAAATTTTTAGTAGTTATGAATAAAGTACCAAAATTAATTAACCTACCAGTAAACGCAAGCATCATTGCAAATAATGTATTGAATTACATTTTTTTAGAAAATTTGTATATTAACAACCTATTTTATTATTTAGAATATAACAGATATATAGAGTGTCCCAATAAATGTTGACAGCATTAATAACTTTTGATCCAGTAAATATTTTACGTTACTTTTTTTTTGACACCTTCACAATTTTTGACTACGTTAAAAACATATTTTTTATTAGTCGTTTGTAATAAGAAAAAAAATATAAATAATTTTTTTACTCTTAGTTAGAAGATCTAAAAAATGAAATGGAAGCTATTTATATTTATTTTTTTATTAGAGATTAATAATAAAAAATATGCTAAAAACGTAATAAAAATCTGTAAAAGTTGTCAAAAAAAAAAAAAAAGTAACGTAAAATATTTATTGGATCAAAAGTTATTAATGATATCAAAATTTGTATGATCACTTTGAATAGATATTTTCAGTTTTGTGTTGACATTTCAAACTCGTTACAAAATTAATTTTCGGATTAATAGTCACAGGTTATAACTGTCGTGCTGTATAGTAATTATAGGTCCGAAGTTATAGTTATAAGGGCCAAAGTATAGTATAGTTAAAAGTACCATAGATTATAAATACTAGATTTTTAAATCAACGATGGTGGAAACAGTATACTTACAACTTCGGACCTATAACTATTGCTCCGAAGATAAATTCTACAACGAGATCGAAACGTTAGCATAAAACTAAAGATATAAATATTTACTTTTTATAATTTTGCAGAAAAATTAAAGCGTACGTCTTTCTTATCATTTGATTTGATGCTTTTTAAAGTTTTTATTTTAGACATACTAATAAAATACAGCATTTAATAAGACTGCTGGTAAAGAAACCTTAAATAGATTAAATTTTTAATTTTATAAATTGTTATGTTGTGTTAAAGAACATAATATTTTTTTTTTAACTCAAGAGTAATATATACAATGATTAATTTGTGTTTTATTAATTTTGTAAAATATCTTTTCATAACATATTTTTTGAAGTTAAAAATTATAAGTTCTTCCGTGTTATTGAATTTTCATTTGACAAAAATTCCATAAAAAGTTTTTAAGTATAAAAAAGTTAAATAGGTTTTCGTAATACATATATATTTATTGAATTTTCTTTGTAAATCTAATTTATTTTTCTTTTCTATAAAACAAATTGTATTTATACTGAATATTTTGAACGCAGACAAAATTACGCTTTAGCAATGATAACTTTAAAAATAAGTAATACAGACATGTTTTTATTTTACACACAGACTAATTTTGAAAACCTTAATAACCACCAAAAATAATGTATAGATTACATTTTGAATGGAAAATAATGAATTATATGCAACTGTATTTTTTACTGTCATGAAAATGTAATTAATCAAGAATTAAAATTTATTTTTAGCCTAATGCAATTTTATAACTTCTTTCTGGCAGTTCAATTACCATTCGATATTTTTAATTATAATTATATCTCCACTCTGCCACAATAAAAGAAAGATACATCCCAACTCGTATACAATTTGAAATATACACTTGTCTTTTTAATAATTATAATTATTCTAAATTTAGTATTAATCAATACACCTTAAATATTATAAATATTATTTTAGATATTTTTAGTTTAAAAAATCAATTCTGGTAATCATTAATCACACAATTCTATGATATTTAAACAATTTTTTAAATTATATAGTAACTAAAAAGTAATGAGCATTATAGATAATAACACCATATTTATAATATTATATATAATAATATTTTGAATCCATCTTTAAAGTATTTGAAGTTAGATTTGTATTGTGTATTTTACGATTATTTAATTATATGAGACAATGAAAACACATAGTGATGACGTATAATATCTCTAGGTACGTTTTTTCTGAGGTGTTGCTATTCGTATTGAAATTGTCTTGGAGCTTCAGATAATTATTATTACACAAACAAATGCAGTCATTATAGATTAGGAATACACGATTTTTAAGTAGCTATAGACTTCTATCAAACATAAATGACGTTGATTTAGTGTCCTTGACTTCAAATAGTCTCTTATTTAACAATTGCGCACATTAAAAATATCTTCAACAAATATTAAAAAATATTGGTTGGTTTGGTATCGTCTCCGATTGGTCTCTTATATAATCTATTAAAATTTCATTAGGGTTAATGTTTTATAGAAAATTTTAATTGGAGAAAAATATTTTTAAAATTACAATTTTTATGGTAGAGAGATTTTGACATATATATTTTTTAATTTCTATAATTGAGGGCTTTTTCGATTTTCGGCGACAAGTTCAAATAGATTAAAACGGGTTATTTTGACGTGTTAAAAATTAAAATCGGTCCAGTGAGAGCTGAGAATTTTTATATACTTAAATAAACAAAAAAACCTATCATGGTAAAATAATACCTTCTCAGATGCGCTTTAAAGTTATAAACAAACTTTAGTTTAGGTAACTACATTATACTGACAAAAATTTAACTAAAATCTACTTAAGTCAGTACCTTATTATTTTGAGTGGTGTCTGATCCCATAGTAGGATATACAGAATGATCGGTTTATCATAAACCACTCGATTATTCTCAAAATATTGGAAAAAAAATTTTTTCTTTTAATTACATATATTCCTTAAATTATCAGTTAATAAGTAATTTTTAGAATCATTACTTATAACTTATAGGGGTGCCAACTTCTCACTTTTATATCTAGGCGGGAAGAAGAGAACGGCCGGTAAATGACTAGTGATAAAAATAGCTACACTTACTCCTCACTTCCAGTTATTACTTTTAATAGTTAATAACTTCCGAAGTACTGATCCAAAAGTTGTTATCGACCAGTCAGTTTCTTAATTAGTTTATTTTCTATTTTATAAGCTAAAAAATTAAAGTTGATACCCAATAAGTTATAAGAAAAGATTTTAAAAAGTAATTATTAAATCAAGAATATATGTAACTAAAAGAAATCAAAAATTTTTTTTTCAATATTTTATTTATTTTACATATCCTTATATGAGATATACAGAGTTTTCAGTAAGTAAGGATACAGGTCAATTATTATAAACAATAGAAACTCGTGCCTGGTGTCGGTTATTTGGAGGGAGGTGGACGATATGTGAATACCATCCTTAGTCCGTTCCTTAAATAGTATAGTACAAAAGTATTTAAAGTACTGTAGATATGATTGTTATCATAATAATTTACATTATATTAAAAATAAAAATCCAGTACAGTGGAGACTCTAAATAGTTAGGATGAGTAAAATAAATTTAAACTAAAACTAAACAATGATACCATTGAAGATATCGTTGTTTATACTGTAAAAGTATACAAGTACATAGTTTATTTTGTTTTTCAAGATATTTAAAAATAAATTTGAATTATACATGTTTTAATAAAATAGGTGATTTTATTTTCATAACTGTAATAGGACTAGGAGTTTTACAAATAATAATTTTAAAAAAATGAGTCAGAAAAAATTTCTTATATCATTATTGATAAAAATCTCATTTTGTTAAATTTTGAGATCCGTACTGTTGCAGTTTAAAAGACAATTCATTGTATCTGACATTGATTAACATCACTATCACAAAAAATTCTTTGATGTGAATTAATCTGATTAATTTCGGTTTAGGAATGTCGGTTTATACAAGCTTAAAATTTTTATTTGATGTAGGTTTCAAGGATGCAAACGTTCGGAAATGTATAGTTTTTTTTGATATTGTAGTTCATATTATAATCTTTAATTTAGTAAATGTTATAAAATGCAGATTTTCCAAAACATTTTCAAAAATTAAAAAAAAAATTTAACATGCGTTGATGGTCTTGTTAAAACCTTTCAGTTGAAATTTTGACCCTGCTTAAATTTTTATTTATAATAATAATTGGACTTTGTACTTAGAAATAATCGGAAAAAAAGAAAATAGGGCCATAACTTGAGGGAATTTAGAATTCACTAATATCGCTTAATGTACGATAATGAGTTGGTAACGGATTATCTAACTATTATCTAATGATTTTTTATTCATCTTTTCGCTAACTCCCTTAAAAGTTCATTTATAACCGCCACTACCGTAAAATGGGCCAACTTTAGTAATAGTAACATTTTTACAAGTATTGTTAAGAAACATAAAATATTTTTAACGAAAATTAAATTATGAAACCTGTAAAGTATTTAACAGCCTTAGTTTAACACATAGATCGAAGTTTGACGGTACATGAGTCAGAAAAAAAGGAATAGCTATATAATAAGATACATTTATAAATTCAAAAACATTCATAAATATTTTAGACAGGAATAAAGTCATCAACTTTATATTTGATATAGATCATGTATTTAGCCAGCTATAACCTGAGTTATGAAAACAAAATCAATATTCTTTTATCATTGGCTAAGATAGAAAAGTATAATTTTCACAAAACTTATAAATATAACATTAAAAAAATCCTTTTATGTATCATATAACTTATTTAATAAATAAATTATACGAAAAGAAAACTGCATTTTTAGAAAGATGATTTGTGGTTTTGTATATAATACTATTTATACATAAATAAAATAGTGTAGATCCATGTTACATTTAGATGGTAAATCATTAAAGTGTGATGCATTTTTTTAAGTCTCACGGGAGCCATGACTTACCAAAATATAAAATGAAAAAGATCAAATTAGAAAGATAAATATTGTAGAATAGGTTTTGTATAGTAGCGTAATATATTTTTTATTGTAAATATCAATAACAGTAAATAATAGAGCCCTTTGATAGCATTTTGAATAAAAACAATATTATTAGGAGTGATAAAATGGTAGTTTATAATTTGAACCAAAATACAGATATGATATATATATATATATAATAATTTTTATGTAAGTATATACTCACAACAATAGTTTATATATTTTACTTAACTTTAAATTTTATCATGATAAATATAATTGGGACGTAATTATGTAGTATTTAAGAAAGGTTTTGATAACATAAACTCCTAACTATTATTTTTAATATAATTTAATTAAAAGTAAAAAAATTCTTAATGGAAGGGTTGTCCTCCAAATCTCACTTTCCTACATATTTGAACACTACAGTTTCAAGTTTGATGGTAAATATTTAAATATCATCTACAACTATTGTAATTATAAAGATTACTAAAGTCTGTGATGAAAGAGTAGGACGGGTGTTTTAAACCCAATAAGTCATTTATATTAATAGCACGATCAGTAACTTATTAATGGTTTTAGTGTATTTTTGATATCTTCTAACATTTTTTTTTAAAACAAACTAAAATTTTTTTCCGCTTACTCTAAAAAAAGAATTAATTGCCCCAGTGTTAATAACCGTTTGATATCTCGATATCAAAAATCTATATAAAAATCGATTTAAAAAACTTGGATTAAATACAAGAGGATAAATTATAAAAACCATTACATAAATTTTTACTTCTTTTATCGGTTCATCGGCTAGACGCCGCCAAAAGTCTCAGGGGAGCCTTTTTCATTACGTTTTGGGGAAGCTATCCCTCGTGGTTCCTTATGAAGACCCATTACTGACCTTATTTTATTCATGTTTTAATCAGATTGTCTGTGTATTAAAACATAAGATATTTAATTAATTGTTAAGTTAATTATATAATAATAAAGTAGGAATATTTTTAATTGAAATTATTAAAATCAGTTTAAACAGAAAATCGTACTTTCTAAGTAAATAACAAAAAAAAGTTCTGTGTTATATTTTTATCATAATCAAAGGATAACGCAAATAATTATTTGTATGAATTAATGAATCATTATAGTTTAAAGAATTTTCAAGTATAAAATTTTTGTTTTATCAAAAAGGAAAAATTTTATTCTATTTTCATTAAAGTAAAACTATTACGATATCATAACTATTTTATTTTATTTGTAAGTTAATTGAAATATTAGTTCATTATATATGATATTATTCCAACTTACTTAACATTTAGTTGTTATGTTTGCATATTATTTGTTAAATAAAGAAATGTACAATTTAAGATTAAATCATAGGAAAACATTGTGTTGGTCTCATGCAGCATAATAATATAGTAATAGAAAAAAACCAAAAGAAAAATTAAAATGGAATAAATTCTTATTTATATTTGAAACTATTCCATGTCTTCATTGGGACAACACGCTTCATTGAAATTACGCATACTGTTTTTAAGAATCTAATGTGCTTATTAAAAAGTTTAATTGGCATTACTGAAAAAATAAGTTGATCAGATATTTGTAATGATATAAAATAGAGAAATGACTAAAAGTTTATGTAATGTAGAAGGTTAACAACAGATAACTTGTTATTAACTAAACCGAGAATAATTTAAATTTTGACAACCATTAAGGTGATTAATATGAAAACATCTTATTTACCTCATTTACACTATATATTATAGAAAATAACTTGTATTATTATATAAAAAAAATCAGCTCACAAGTGGGGATGTGGCTAATTCGAGTCTCGATATAGGTTGAAATCTAACAGAATTAAACTTCACTATATTAAAATGCTACAATAAAAATGTTCACTAAAAAAATTTTTTTGATAAGAGGAATTGTTTCTCCGTAAACGCCAAATTTTAATATCCAAGTTTAATAGACTATTTAAAAAAAATTTCAATTAATTTGAAATATAGAATTGAAGACACGAATACTTGATTATAAATTCTAATAATAGTGACTCAAGAAAACTTAAAAATAATTTTTGCGTAACAATTAATTTTAATATTCTTAATTTTGCAATTTTTACACAAAATGTACTATTTTTTTAAATATGAATTAACTCATGGAAGAGATGGGCTACATTCGCTCAACGCAATAAAATGCTTGTAACTCAGTAAGAACTTATCATATAGTTCTTATCAACTCATTAAAATTATAGTATTAATTTTAATTTATGATACAAAAGTGTCATATTTTGTGAAACATTCTCAACAATTAAGAAAGAAAAAGTGTTATTCATATGCACTAAACGTTTTATAAAACCCTCTTTTTGAACAGGTAAACAGTTGGATTTTTAAAAAAGAATTTTCGTGTAAATAAAATGCATCTAAAGTATTTCCAAAAACAAAATTCCATTTATATATTTTTTATTAACTTAAAGAAGTCTTTAGTGTTGAAATATAAAATAAAAATGTAATCAATTTAAAAAAAAAATACGTATAATTTTGTAAGATTAAGGCGTTTGTTGAAGACAAGTCTAGAGGTTGATTTTTTTCAAAATAAAGTATGTTACATAGCATTTATTTTAAGACGTATTTAAAGTTGTCAGATTTTACAGAACATTTTTATGAGTTAAATTGACTTGAGAAAAAAAATTAACTTTTTATGCTAAAGTTAATATTTTAGTCCCTTGTTAGAGGTCAAAAATAGGAACCTATTTGAAAAAAAATATGCCAAATGAAAGGGACATATCGAAAGTATTATTAAAAATAGTTTTGTTTCTTTTATTTTTTAAACAGTTTAAGTAGAAAAGTTAAAAAATATAGAAATTTATTTATTTAAAAAATTTTAATTTTTCTGGAAAATTCCTCTATTTAAAGGGAATGGAGGGATTTTTTAAATTATTGAGTATGATAATTCAACTAGATACAATTTATGATAATTTGAAGAATCGTTAAAACAAATTAGTTCAGTTGGAGCTGAGAAAAAGTGGAGACAGATATATAAAAATTTCCAAAAAAATTTACAAATTTTAAAAATCATAATTTTTAATTAATTTTCCTCTATTTACACGAAGTAAGGGAAATAAATTCAATTTTAGATGTTAAATACGATTTTTAATGTTTTGACATAAGAAATATGGTCGAAGAGGAACTTCACTAAAAAAGTGAATACAGACAAAAAAATAGTAAAAAGGTTTTTTACTATTATTTTTACTAGGTTAGTAAAACTATATTTTTTCAGATTTGCATCGAAACTAAAAAAATTTCATGGTAGTTTAAAATTATTGGTGAAGATTAAGTTTTTTTATTTATTTTATAATCCTCATGACAAAATCCTAAATAAATTAATTTTTTAAATCTTCTTTCTCGTATGATAATCATATAACTTTGTATTACTTTAAGTTATTTTTATAAGGAATTAATATATTGTACTTAAATTTTTAAAAACCATAAGTATCTTATATTAAAAAATCCGGGAGTATAATTTTTATTATAATATGTAAGGGGCGATTGGTGTAATATGTTAAACTGTTAATCAATATTATTTTTGTCACATTATGTTATGATAGTATCCTATAAGATTTCTTTCAAATAATTTCAAATGGAGGATTAAAAAGTTATGATGATGTCTGTAAAAGTAAATAATGCTATACAATTAAATTACACTTAAGATAATTATGTATTAAAAAATACGATAAAAAGAAATTAAACAAAAATAATCATACCTTGAAATGTTAAGTCCAATTTTTTCATTGTTACATAACTTTAGTCCTTTTTACTTAGAAAATAATGATAGTGGAGATTTAAAACTTTTAGCAGTTGAAAAAAAAAAAAAATATNGATTTAAAACTTTTAGCAGTTGATAAGATTACCAGCTGTAAATTTTTCCAATAATATATCTAATATTAGGTTTCAATTATGAGGTAAGGAAAACGTGATATTAAACCCGCGCGTTTTCCCCAGTACTCTCTATATCCTAGTTTGAGTTAACGTTAAAATTATACAAAACTATAAAAAGTAAACAAATAATCCATACTTCATAAGGATAAACCCTAAATCCAATTATCGTAAAAATATCTTAACTCATAACTAGGGTGCGGATTAGTATGTATTTACATATTAGTCACAAATAATAAAAATTGAATGATTTCTTTATAAAAATATGTTACAGGACTATCTGATTATTTTAAGCTATGGTTGATGTTACATATTTTTACATATTTGAACTTACTTACATATTATTACATAATTTACTTAAATTACATATTTTTGTTAAATATTCAGCTACTTAATAAATTAGCAATTTATCGTCGTTTTATATTTTGTGTTGTTATCTTCTCTAGTCAAGCCCGCTAATAATCGTCGTAAGTATCAACTTCTCAGCGCTTTCAAGTTACACAACACATAGGAACCGCAATTCATAAAAAAAATAAACTCGGAAAGACAAAAAAAAAACAACAATTCATCACCTCATGCACTTCATGCACTTCATCGTCCAGTAAATCAACTTTCAACAATGACTTATGCACAGCTTTAATTAAAGCAGATATACCTTTGCAAAAACTCAATCTTGATTTTCGTCAATTTCTCAAAAAAAAAAAATAAATAAGCAATAAAATACCTGATGCAAGCACTCTAAGGAAGAATTATTTACCTGACTTATACGAGAAAACTTTGAATGATATAAGAAAAAATATTTCAAATGGACCTATCTGGGTTTCCATGGACGAAACCACCGATGTAGAAGGAAGGTACATAGGAAATATAATTGTTGGTAAGTTAAATTCATATTGTGCTTCAAAGACATATTTATTAAATACTGAAGTTCTTAAAAAATGTAACCACTCAACAATTGCTCGTTTTGTCAACGATTCTTTGTGTATCCTATGGCCGAATGGTATTTTGCATGGTATAGGGTGCTGCGATATGGTGAAAGATGGAACAGCTTTAAATGTATTTTATCCTAAATTAATTCACGTGACCTGCCTTGCACACGCTTTCCATCGTGTCGCAGAAATAATAAGATCAGAATTTCCCGAAGTTGATTTTTTGATATCAACTATTAAAAAAATTTTCCTGAAAGCACCCAGTCGTGTACATATATTTAAAGAAAATTATCCTCAAACACCTTTTCCTCCAGAGCCGGTGATAACTCGCTGGGGTACTTGGTTACAAGCTGCTGCATATTACTGCGACAATTTTAGTGTCATTGAAGATGTGATTTCAAAACTCGAAATAGATGCCGTTTCAGTAAAAAATGCAAAAAAGTTAATTAAAAGTACCTCATTAAAAAATAATTTAGTATACATATCCTCCAATACTACATTCCTTGCCAATTCTATTACGAAACTTGAAACTCAAAACTTGTCCCTGGCTGATAACCTGGGCATTGTCTCCGACACCGTCAAAAAATTAAAAGAATCCCCTGGGCAGGTTGGAATAAAAATTAAGAATAAAGTTGAGCAAGTACTTAGTAAGAACTCTGGTTTAAAGACAGTTGAAACTATTGCAAACATTCTCAATGGCAGTGATACGCAAACTTCTTTTGAATTTAGTCTTGCTGATTTAGGGGCTTTTAAATTTTCTCCTATTTCTTCCGTCAACGTGGAAAGATCTTTTAGCCGCCACAAAATCATACATCGTTCTAATCGACGTCAATTTACCTTAACAACCTAAAGAAGTACATGATTGTCTATTGCTTTGTTGACGACGAAGATCCTAGCTAATATTTGATTGGAATGTATTTTTTAGGTACATATTATTATATTTTGTATTCTGAATGTATTTTTCTAAGAATAAAAACATTTTTTTTAAATATTACGTATTTTTAGTTGCATATTTGGATAAAAATAAATACATATATATGTACATATTTTTAAAATTTTAATACATATTAATCCGCACACTACTCATAACTAATGAAATTTTTATAGCAAACAATGTTTTTTTTTTTTACATGGATTTTTTATTAACGTTGAGGTAGCAGAAAAATTACTAAACTTTTGATAGGGAATATATAACACGAGTACTACTAATGTTCCTTTAAATTTATATTACATTATCTAGAATTAAAAGTAGTTCTAGTTGGAAGGCAATAGACCGCGTTGTCGTCGAACGCGCGTGTTTCTCCGTGTCTTCGAAAGAACCGGCCGTCGGCCACGACGTTGTGTTAGTTTGTATCCGTCTGCCGTTGGTAACGTTGACTTTTCGTCGCATGGCGACCATTTTGTCGGGTAACATATTATTTCGTCGTTGTTATCATATATGTGGTCGATTAATTTTCAAATAAATTCAGTGGTAGTGTTAATTTTCCATCAAATTTTTTGTTAACAAGATTTTATTTTTCATTTTTGTGATAAAGTTATAGACTTCTTAACCAATAGTTCATAGGTATTGTCATTCATCACACTGTCTCGTGGTAAGTGGTTAGAAAATAGAATTTTATATTTTCAAATAAGTCGTTGAGACACTTTGAATGTATTGATAAACCTATACATTGCTCCACAAATCTAAGCTTAATTAATTATGATTATCTAATAGTTTGATTATTTCAAACTAGCATAAATTAAATTGTATCTAAATTATTATTGTAAAAATACTTAGGCATAAAAGTTATCTTAACAGTTATATTAAATAATGATAATATTATCATTGTGTGAGCCGTCAAATTGTAAAATTAATTTAATTGTCATAAATTTTGTCTTTTAATTATAACTTATAGAGACATTGTTTTAAAGAAAATTGTCTCTATCATTTACTAAAAAGTTCCTATATGGTATAAGACATTAAGTTGTGAGTTACAACTATTAAAATATGATGAATTTTACATAAAATATATCAATGAGGTATACTTTATAAATATTTAATCTAACAATATTTTAGTATTTTTTTTAGCGTTCCATTTTAAAATACAAAACATTCTTTACATAATTTCTTTAAAATGATCTTACTTTCGTCGATATATCAATGATAGATTTTTATTCGTCGGGTAATACTGTTATAAAGTATAAGTCTATAGTCAGGTCTACTAATATAATACTACTTATATAAGTTATTTTTGAACACCTTTTCCAGATAATTTGCCTGTCTAGCTTTAAACCCTTGTAATTTTTCATTTTTTTTTACGAAATTTTATCAGTAATATAGAATATTTTTTATAGAATTTTTTTTTTGATTTTTATCCGTTCATTCTTTTGAAAATTCAATAAAAAATCTTAATACAATGGAGCTTTGAAAATAGAAAAAAATTAATTCAAACTATTTTTCTTTTTTAATTTTGATTATGTTCCTAAAACTAATGTTTTTATAAAAAAATTTAAAAAAAATTTAAAGCAAAAAAGATTCAAAAACTTTTCTTCTAGTAGATATTTGCAACCAAAGTCAAAAAATGTTTATACAAATTTTTTAGTCAGAATGTAGTCACAACTAGAAATTAAACAGACAAGCATCGAAGTATTTAATAATAGTAATTGTTCAAATTTGATTTACATTGTTTTCAAATTTTTCTCTTTCTCACTATTTCCGGTTTCAAAACTACTTATTTATTAATTATTATATAGAGATATTAATTATAATTGTTTTCATTTATTGAGTAAGATCATTCAAGGCTAAATTAAGAACTACATGACCAATCTAAAAAATATATCACTTATGAAAAAGCGAAGGGTTAAAAAGGTCATTTTTACTTAAAATTGATTAAGGAGTCTCTCCCCCAGATTACATTTTAAAAATGTTATAATTTTTGAAGTACTGGTCTATAAGAGGTTATCAAAAAATAATTATCTTAATAAAATCATTTCATAATCTAGTTAAATATATAACTTTTTATGATATTTTAGATATTACTTGTATCAGTTCGTATTTTTAATAAATACACATTTTCTTTTTTATAATAGTATAAATAATTTACTTTTTATTATGATAAAAATTATTTACTAAAAGTTATAAACAATTTAAAGTATACACTGGAGTGAGGAGTGGGTGCTGCTATTTTTATCACTAATTATTTCCCAACCGTACTATTCGTCTTGCATAGGTATTTAAATGAGAATAACATTCAAATTACTGGTCCAAAAGTTATTATTGATTAGTTATTTTCTTAATTAGATTATTTTCTATTTTATATGTATGTTGCTATTTGAATAAATTAAGTTGACACTCCATTAAGTTATAAGAGATGATTCTAAAAATTTATAGAGAGTTAAATAAAATTTATTTTAACGATTTAAGTCAGTTGGGGTAATTATGAATAGTTTTCACAAGTTTTAAATTCTGATAACTTTCGAAAGCACTCGATCCACGTAAAACTGCTATAAACTATTGTTCATCTATACTTCAATAGTTTTTTAATTTTTCAATTGTAAGCAGATACCTTAATAATTCTGCTTATCATAGTCTACGAGAGTAATTATAAATTCGATTCAGTGTTGAGATAAAATACTCAAAAATTAAAAAAAATAATTTGGATCACAAAACAATTCATTACTTTTAGTGTTTCGATTTTTAATTCTTATATTTATTTTACCTAAAAGTTTTAAATCATCTACTTTATTATTATGTGATTTTTTAATACAAAAATAATTAGTTCGCTTTTTTCCAATTAATGATTGAAGATTAAGAAAAATTTTTTTTCATGAACTAAATTTAGTCCATGAAAACGTACACACATAATTACTATTATAAAAAAACTTATAAAAAAAGGGAAATTATGATCAGTGTTCTACATTCCTGCGAGAAATGAGTTATAGCAAAAAAGAAATATTATCATCTTAAAATAATAACTGAATGTGATATGATTGAAGCAACGACTTTGCCTGTATCTAAACTTTTTGTAAAAAAGAATACTTACAGATACTGAAAAACTGTTTTTCACTTGAAAAAGATAAGGGAATTTGATAAGTTTGGTAAAAGCGCCATCAATGAGACGAAAAACGATGGAAACAGTCCTTACCTTTTAATCGAAGTTAAAACGTCGATTTTCATTCCTGTTTGGTTTCTACAATACTTGTATATGCACTAATAACTTTTGTTCTGATTTACCTCTTGTTAAACTGAACAAATTTATATTCTTTACAACTACGAATAATGATTTAACGATGAAATAAGTCATAGTGAAAATAATTTAAATCTTGTATTATCAAATTTTTTTTTTTAGAATAATTGGTTGTACGCAAATATTTTATTAATGAAAATGTGAATTTTTAGAAATTTAGAGGCATTTTCTCTATATACTATATATTTAATACTTGACTTAACTTGGTATTTTTGATATTAAGTAATTTTTTTTGTTTGATAATGAAAACGCATATTGTTAGTTTATAGTATGCTGGGTAAGTTCAAGGAAAAAATGCGTTTTATAGATTACCAAAATCTGCACTCAAGCATACTGATTATGAACAGTTGTGATTGTGAACAACGGGAGGATTGAGGGTAAACAGAAAAACCATTAGAGTGTCCGTCAAAATTGTTTACACATCAGAAAACTCGCGCTTTGTCGAGTTACAAGTTTAATATACAATCAATTCAGGTTTGGGGAAAAGGAAATAGTTGACTAGTAGGGGTGGTAGTTGTGATGATGATGGTGGCAGTTGCTGATTAATAATATGTTGTCAAGTAGTTTTCTTTTAACTACCAAACGCGTCATCTCTCTCCACTTTGTTGTAATTGATTATAACCATTTCCACCCCTAATGCCTAATTCTCCTTTTTTTTTTTTCTCTTTTATTATAAAAAAAACTATCGAGTTATTTCAAGACATCTTGTGAATAAAGATTATTTAGTATGACCACATTAACACAATCTCTTCTGTACTTAGCATGGTTGTTGATTTATATCGGTCACTCGTTCTCATTATAACTAATCGTATTTTACTATTGTTATTATATTTCCAATGCAATTTCAGTGAATTTTATACATATACGTTTAGTACAATATTAACCAAACAATTGCAGATACTCGTATACAAAGTTAAACGTAAGAAATGTATTATCTAGCCTTACAACTGTCACTATAAATATTGCTTGGCCGTTTTTTATTTGCCACTAACAGCGAGATCATCTTTAAGGACACATTGCAATGTTTGATCGACTCTCATTGTTATAGTTAAAGATTTAGTTGACAAGGCATTGCTCCAACACTAAATCTTTATAGAATTTAATATGCCACTGAGACACTGAAAAAATCATTAGTTTATATAATACTATGGCAAATTATGTTTGACGTGTAATTTAAAATGATAAAATCACTTCTGATAACTTAGATATTTTTCGTTATTATTTCCAACTAGTTTAATATTTACCGTCAAAATCACGTTTCAATAAATTATATTCTGTTATAACACATCATAAACTTTATGATATGTTAGAAAATATCAATTTGTTATTTATTGTTTTTACTATTATAATATTAACATTATTTAAACCAAAGAAGAAGAAATATTATTAATTTAAGTATTTAAAAAAAAAATGTTTTGGCTGTTAAAACTCATTTAGTTTATTGCAGCTTTCTGAAGTTTTTTTTAGAAAACCTTATTGGTGGGAATAATGTTAACATTTTGTCTATTAATTGTATTATTATTCTTTGTTGGATTTATAACAATAAAGAAATGTTCGGTTTCATTTATAAGGAAACAATATCTGAATAAAATTTCTAAACAAATTCATAAATAGTTAAAATCAAAGAATGTTGTCTGGTTGAGTCTTACTAACATTTTTTAAATTATAGTTATTTTTTATAATATTATATAATTGGTTTATTTTTCTAAAAATATTTTATTCCATACCCTAAGAGTATTTATTTTATAAATGCGAGAAATTGAAGTGTAAGAATGTAACGAGAGTTTTATTAAAGATTTTTGTTTCATTTTTTCCGTCCCCAATGGTTTAATTATTATATTTTTTGTTATTCCTGCAAAATAAATCTTAATATTAAAAAACAATTCTTAATATTTATTTTTATAACAGTAAGGTTTTTAGAATTTCATTATAACTTAAAACTAGGCATCGAATTAAAATATTTTTTTTGTTTAATGCTTTAATGTTACTACATTTTTACGTTTTTAATGTAAAGGATGTAATACTATGGGCAAATTACTACTTTTTTTACATAGACTTTTTTTAAATATAACGTTTGAAAATAATTTAATTTTGTTTTAATAAAAATTGTTTATGCTTTAAGTTGTAACTTAATAAGTTTAATTATATTTTATATTTATTGATATCATATATTTTTTATTTTTTGATTACGTTTTGACAAAATTTTTTGTTTTAAACATTGCAACGTTATTCATAATGTTTTTTTGCCTGCCTTAATGTTATAAAATTCGATTGTAGTGGTCTGTTACAGAATTTTTCGGTAATACCTTTTCACAAAGACTATTTAACCATTTAGCATTTACCTGCATTGTTACAGTGACCATAACATGTTCGTGCGTTGGCGGTGTACCGTGTAGGATGATCATATCCTACAAACGCGGATAGCGTCTTCTTGTAAGTCAACGTCCTCCATAAATACACATAAACACAATAAACATACTTAACTCTGTTGCCCGTTAAAGTGGGTTTCATTGGTTTTCCGTGAGTTTGGACCAAGTGTTAAAGAAAATACTAAGCAATATACTGTCTAGTGAAATTTATATACGTGAAAAAAATGGACTATTCCAGCCAAAGAAAATATCATTGATTATTGAATCATGTTTTACCGGTTAGTTAATACGTCCGGTTTTTTATCGATTGACGATTCCAATCGATTGGTAGTCTATATACAATTCGACGAATGAAACAATAATAAAAATAATTATACGTTGTCAGCGAATAAAACCACGAGAATTGCTGGACGACAAGAAAATAACTTCTTGTAGGATTGTGCTTGTTAACGGTATCGGAAATGATCAGTCAGTTACTATTGAAGGCAATATGATACGATGCAGTGGTTTTTGAGTAGGTGCTTGATCACTTTACTTTGGCTATACAAGGTTGTTTCATATCTATGCTTGTGTTCTATTACATTATGTCGCTATTTTACTTATGTGTAATTTTCAGTCTTTTTTTTTATTCTTCGTTTGTTATTTTTCTTTTCATTAGCAAATTCATTGAACAATCTTAATCAGCAGTATGTTTTCAGTACACAAAAATATAGTTTTTGTTCGATTTGCTGTCGACCGGAAATCCTACCGAGGTCATAATAATTGTGTTTTCCGTGGCAATTAGACTCTTCAATATTTCTCACTTATGTTTATTACGTGAGTGCCATTATTAAATAGAATGTACGCATATAGTTTGTCTAAAAACCGTAATGAGTAAATTATATTGTTTTCTGCGTTGTCAGTAAATGGTAATATCAGTCCGCGTTGAGTATATTATGCGGTTCTATTGAATTATTAACTGTTTTAGTTTCAAACTGTCACTGTTATCAATACCTCTTAGCTAAGCCTATTAATTTTTTTAATGACACGTGAACTCTAGTGGACGCATGACAGTGACAGGACTAATCGTTTGTTTTTCAAATTAATCAGATTATTGAGTTATAAATTCGTTTTGGAATTAATGACAATATTTAATTTGTCATATGTTTCTAATCTAAATCCCATAAAACGCATAGACGTCCGAGGTTAATTAATGAACATTAAATTGTTTTTATTATGTAATTAAAAATAAAAATAAAAATATTTTCAAGGGATAAATAAATTATTAATTGTATATTTGAAACTTTTATATTTGTATTGTGTCAACGGTCCTTATTAAAATTTAAATGAACGATACATAAATAAAACACACAAGTTTATTAATAATTTTATATAGAGTTAATTTGTTATAATTCCAAATTTTATCATGATAGAAAATAAATATATTTTAATAAGATAATCGCAATATTATTAAGTTCATTTAATATTTGATTTTGTGTTGAAATTGAGTAATTTTGTCTTAATTTATATGCGCATGTATTGGTGTTACTGTTATGTCGATTTGCCTACAGCAGAACGTGTAATAGTAAGTAATAAATACATATAGTGAAAGAATATGATGTGTCGGTCGGATTTTATAAGTAGTCTCCCGTATTCATAATAGAACACGGCATTGCTTTGTCATTTTCTAGTGCTGTTTGGGTTATCATATAAAAAATACATTAAGTAAAATTTAAATCTATCCACTTAAATATTCAGTGATTTGGTCATTAAGTTAAACGTATATCTCGATTTATTATATCAGAAACACCGTTTGTCCATCTTAAGATTCAAATATATAATTCATAATTATTCACTGAAATCATAGTTAAAAACCTCTAGTGATTTAATCTATCCTTTTTTTTTTTTAATAAACCGATAATAAAGGATTCATTTTGTTGCAAAGTAATTATCAAATTTTATATGCAATACGTCATTTTATATTGATCCCTGCTGTTATTTGTCTGTATCAAATGACCAATAAGAAGGAGGAACAAACAACTGGTTGTAAGGCTATGGCCGTAAAGAAATCACTATTTACATTTTAATAAAAACGTTGACCTCTACTATTGAAACCAATTATGATATAAATGTATACAAGTTTTCACTATATACAGTTACATAAATTAGTACATTAATGTTATGTTTAGTTAATACAACATTTTTAAACTTATTTTTTATTTATGTTTCTAAATGATATTTTGGTACAAAGAAACGTATTAGAAGAAATCAATTTTATTTATAAAAAGTTTATATTTTATTTCACACATCTAAACTAATTAGCTCTTTTTATTTTTATATTTCAGTTAAGTATAATTCAAGGTTACTAAAAACCTGTATAAAACGTTTAAAATTCTCCAGAAGACCAAATTAAATTTTGAAATCTAACAACCCCGGTATAATCTGTACCTGTTTTATTATTTTTTAATAAATACTCATAATGTTCAAAACATTCAATAACTGTAATTGTAGTGAAGATATACTATGGTTAACCTTAGAATATCTTTACTTTTATACTGACTTTAACAATAAGCATTCCATAATTAATATCAGTTCCTTTCTGGATATTAACATGTTTATAGAAGTCGTTGACAAAAAACAATTGAATTAACGCATATTTAGTAAAACACGCAGTAATTCGACTATTAAATGCGCACAATTTAAAAATGAAAATCATCGACATAATTATTACACGATATTTTTACGTTGTCTTGTGCCGTTGAGTTTTCAAGTCTTTAAGTTATTTAACATGAACGACCTTGCTCCGATATTTTATTAAAATTACATAATTTGATTGTTCCACGAGTCCGTCTCGCATATGTGCCGTTTCCCACGCAATTTGAAGCGACTGCCCAGCTATGCACGAACAAAGAGTTGGGAATAATTACACTGTTCGTTCATATTCGGTCGCGCTTCTTCGATAAGATAGGTCATTATGGATCACATATAATTTGCGCACGATCGTAGTTCGGATATATTTGCTAAAATATGTAACTATAACAGACGACCAACCGCAATTATCTGTAATAGAAGTCATCTGTCAATTCTTCAATGTAATGTAAGTTATTAATAATAACTCGTTAAAATTTGCGTGTGTTTCAACTCACTGATTCATGTTTTCTGAAAGAAGAAAATTACAAGATTTTGTAATTTCAACAATATATTCCTTCAGTATTCTACGTACTTTATAATATATGAAAACTCTTAATATACGATTATTCTTGTGATACTTAAAATAAATGCATCAACGTGTACAATGAGTTGTTGTTTTTAGTGTATGCATAAGAAGCTAAATATATATTTACTTTTGCTTATTTGTGTAAACTGATTGTAAGTAAACACATTCAGTTTTCGATTCGATTTAATTATCTTAATAATAAACTCGTATTTGACTTGTAATTAAGATATCATTTTATTTTATAATTTTAATGATTCAATTTTTTAAATCCCAGAGTCGATAGTTGCTCTTTATCATTGTGTAGAAGAACGCTAGACATAACAATAAAAAGTATAACTAATTTTAAACTCCAATGTGCTATGTACGCACAAGTAAATAAATAAAAAAAATAAATTTAATTACAATTAGAATATGAAGGGTTAGTTAATGGTATTTTTTCCTTTTGCAAAAAATCATATATACCGCCTTTTATAGATATTGATAACTTTTTATTTTTCTTGTCATGTTATAATTTAAATGGAAAGATCTAAAAATTTTAATATATCATCCTAGAAGATTTGTCGCCTCGGGTTGTCCTGCTTACCGAAGGGTGAAGTCGATCTTGATAGTTTATATTGTTTTATATTTACGTTAAAATAACGAATTTGAAATTTCCTCAATGGTTAGAATGTAATATAACATGTTCGAAACTTATACATTTTTATATAAATCTTTAATTTGTTGACACCCGTTGACTTTAAGTGATTGAATATCAATAATATGATTGTTATTTACAATGAATTTCAAGCTACTTTAATGTCAAAATATCTTAGGTTTTTATTACTATGTAAAAACTACTATGTATTATATAGTAATAAAAGTTAATCATTGTATAAGGTAAAGCTATAATAAATATATATTTTAGAATTATGTAAGGGTTTTTATTATACGAGTTCAAGTAATTGTGATTTATTTTCGCTGTAATTCGATCTAATTTATATATTGTACAGTGCACTGACCGTCTGGGATCTTAATTATTATAAAAGCCTTGAGCGATTTGCAAAGAGTAATATTGTCAATGTCAATGTTCGATATACCCTTGGTCACTATTCATTTAATAATTAAGATGATGCCGATTATATAAATTGTGATATTAAAGTAATAACTATTAATATACAAGTATAGTACAATAAATGTCGGAAAAAGGAAATTTCAAATTAAACACATGGGTAAAATGTTTTAACATCTTACTGCTGTCTGTAAAACCACTTTAATACAATAACCTTTCTAATAAAGCAAGTTTCATTCACTTTGGTGATAAAATTGAAACGTTAAGCTGGTTATAAAACTGTTTTACTTAAATTCTAAAAGTAATGACATGTAGCATAAAATAACAGATGGTTCCTTAATTATTAGATTGCTCGTTGAAAACATTGTTAAGCTATTAAGCACTACATAAAAAATATTTTTATAACCTTATTTTATTTTATTATTCTAGTAAACACATTTAAAGTTTAAAAAAATATATTGTTTCGATACAAGTTACTCTGTGGTCAATCGTGCTATTCATCGAGCTTCCCTGATCAGTTTTTTGGAGGTATATAATTATAACCGATTCGTTGAGGTCAGTGTGACTGATGGTTCCTCTGGACATATTTATTCTATGTAATATGAACGTACTTTGCTTTGAACAACACAAACTGTTGGAATTTTCAGATCAATTTTATGACAGACTGTGTAACCTTATAAAAACTATACATTAGTATAAAAAGCAAGCTGTAAAAAATTGTCAGTGGAACAAATAGTTGACGAAAACTAATCCTTCAAATATTTAAAAATTGTTTAAGTATTTTGAATTATACTATAACAATGCTTCACTTAAATGATCTAGAGTTTCAAAAAATTCTTAAAAATATCATTTTAGATATTATAACGTACGTTCTACAGCTCAAATAAGCATTGTTTTTTACTATACATTTTCTTTTTAACTAAACATATTACCCAAATAACATTTCCCGCTTTATGCAATTTTTCAATTAGTTTAATAAAAGTATTTTTTCAACCTATTGTATACTCAATGAAAATACTCTATAAACTTTTAATAACAAAATTATGAAATAGTACCTATGCAAATTTAAGCGTAATTTATTTCTATACTTTGTATTAAATAATTTTAGAAAGTTGATTTTATTTTAATTATTGTTAATACAATAAGCTAACTCTTAATATTATAAAATAATGTAAATAATTATTAATTAAAATTTATTAATTTTAAATAATGCAAATTAACTTATTTTATTACATTTTTGTAGACATAAAAAAGTTTGTAAACCTTCAAATAAAAGAAAAAAGACACTTCCTAACGTAAGTAAAAATAGAACTTATAATTTACAATAAGTTATTGTTTCCAAAAAATTGTTTTTTATTTGATTATACAATAGAATAAATCTTATTTGTTTATAGAAACAACAATCTGTATGTGTTTATTAGTGCAATGTTGTTATATTCATAAAAATATAATTCTTTCCTACGCTGAAATGTACTTAGTTTATTAGTTAGATTAATATTAAGGAATAAAATATTTAGTATTTGTAAAATATTATTCGCTAAAATAAATTTTTCTAGAAGAAAACGGTTTCCACAATGGAAATCATAAATTATATTGAATAGGTTTAATAATAAAAAAGACAAATTAAAAAAAGTAGATCTGTATTTCATTCATAAAGTTATCTTTAGAAATATATACATATATATACATATAACACCTATGTATTCTTAGTTTTGTTTTGAAGATGAAATATCAACAATAATGTTTTATTTAATATTAAAAACAAAGCCCAATCAATATTATACTTTTTATTTTTATATTTTTTTTGCTTTTTAGTCTCGTTAAGGGTCATAGCGACCTTCTTCAAAGGGGAGGTTTTTTAACCATTGATACTCCGAAACGGATGGTTAGTCCGTCGCCGGAGAGAGGGATGACAACTCCAATTATCGAACTAATTTCTCGCTCGTTAAATGAAGCCGCCCGTTACCNGTTAAGGGTCATAGCGACCTTCTTCAAAGGGGAGGTTTTTTAACCATTGATACTCCGAAACGGATGGTTAGTCCGTCGCCGGACAGAGGGATGACAACTCCAATTATCGAACTAATTTCTCGCTCGTTAAATGAAGCCGCCCGCCACCAAATTTCGAACGCCGAGCTAGTGCGCGTGAAGTACTGCCACGTTACCGATTTGACCACACCGGTGTTTCGTATTATTTAATGTGTATAATATTGATTGAGTTCACACATTTTTTTTAGGATTTGTACAATGTTTTTCATTTAAATTATATGTTTATATATTTTTACAGTAAGTTAAGCTTTTGGATTATTACACGTATAAGATTTGATCTATTTTCTATTTAGTTTTGACAATATTCACTAATAGAGTTTGATAGTTTTCATTAGATTACACGGAAATAAGTTTATTATTATTTACATTTGATAAATGGGTTTCCTGCCTAATTTAATATATTATGTCAAACATTTGAATACCAAGGGAAATATTAACCATAAAGCGAATTTTTTATTACCCCCAGTTATGTTTATTGTTGTTCATGATACGATGAACATTTGTGTTGACGTTTGACTTTCCTCTGGGTTCAAGTGAACCGGACGCACAATATTGTCGAACATACCGTAACACTTTTGATTTCCTATGCAGTTTCATTCAATCATCTCCATAGTTTCAAGTACATTTAATATCCATTCTATAAAACCGTTTTAATATGTTAAATATGTGCGTAATTAAAATGTATTCATGGTTTCCCAATATTTATTCATGGGAAATATTTCACAACTACTCACTCTTTTCAAACATATTTTATCCAACTTTTTTTAATTGATAAATTAACATAATATAGAGGGATATTTATAATATCTTTGCAATTTTTAATATAACCGATGCATGTATACAGAGCATTGGAGTACAAATACCATTGATGGTAATTAATTTGTGAAGAATCAAAAAATGTTTGAAATTCCTTTAAAAATAAAATTAATTTTTTCAATTTTATAGTATTAGATCATACATAAAATTTAATTTTAAATTGATTAATAAGCGTATAGAATTATTTCAATAGGAATTCTTTCACATAATAATCACCGAAATGATCCGAAAATTCCCATACATCAGTATGTTTTTAATAAATAAGTTAATTGTATACACAAATTATGTAATTTGTTTTGACATAAAGTATCGAAAATTCGTACACAAATATAAAATCCTTATCACTTTTTATCTAAAATTTCCCTTACATTGTATCCGTTAAAAACTTACAACGTATGTATGTGAATTTCAGACATTTTAAAAGTGATTTTATTTTTTTAACTCTGTACTTTAAGAAAATAAATAAATGTAAATAGTGATAAATATATTTGGGTGCGAATTTTTGATACTTTATGTCAAAATTACATTACTTGTGTGTAAAATATATATTGTGTATTTAAAAAATATCATATTGATGTATGAGAATTTTCGGATTATTTTACCCAAAATGTTAAAATATCATATTTAAGTATACAGCTTATATTATTATTTTTTCAATGAAACTAAAAATATACAACATAACTTTTAAGTGGTATTGTAATACAAATAATGTCCTGTAATTATTTTCGTAATCAACGGTAAGGTACTTTTTTATTAAATTTAAAGTATAATATTAAAGACGCATGGAATGTAATAATTTGTTGTTTTTGCTTTTGCTGTTGTTAAATTATGTTCGTGTGACTAAGTAATAAACGAAAAAGTCAACATTATTTTGTTTTTAAAGAAAAAGTTTCATACCCTATATGTTAACAAAAATACACATTGAAACAATAAAAGTAAAAAAGGTGTATGTAAGTTATCCACAAGAAAATTAAGGACTCTTCCCATAACCCAAACAATAATGTGGGTCAGAATCGTATTTTTTTTTAGTTTGTAATTTTATATAAGAATTCTGCTCTTCTTTAACCATTTTTGTTTTACACATAATAATCGAATTAGTTTTTTGTCTTCGATGTAAATATATACAATCTTTTCAAAATAAATGGACAGTGTTTTTAATAGTTACACCTTAAGTAAATTTTTGTTCTATAAGATAGTAAATTTAAATTTTGAATTATGTATATTTTCTACTTTTTTTTCATATCAAAAATCTTACATATTTTATATGTTGATAATTTTTAGAAGCAATTGTATTATAAAGGTGTTAATCGACATATCACGTTAATAACTAAATGTAATTATAGACATTTAATCCGTGACCTAAATAATTGTTTTTTATTTTTATCAATTGCTGATATAATGATATTTTTATGGATCATTTTTATTGAGAGTATTACTAACCAGAATATACACGCGCCGTATTTCATTAGATTTGCCAAAAATTGCTGTGTTAGTGAAATTTATAAGTCGTTAACAATATTATTGCCACTAAATTATTTTCCCTTACTTTTTAATATTATACATTGCCATCGTATTTATTTATAATTATTTTAAAATTGTGTTGCATAATTTTCTGATCAATATTTCATATTTTTTGTTTAATTCATGATTAAAAATTGAATTTTATTAGAGTTTACCCCTACACTCAACTAAGTGTTTCTTTATGTATTGTTTTATAATGTAAAAGTCAAAGTATGAATACAATTTAGAATTAATCACGCCTTCAAACTCGTTAGTGTCGTGATAATAATTTGTTTTAAAACATTTGTGAAAGTTAAATTGCGCATAAAAACTTGTTCGAAGAACGGAAAATCTAATAATGTTACTCTAGCTTTGCCATGATGTTGTCATAAAGTTTAAGTTTAAAACTAAAAAAAGGATTTTAATAAAACATTTTAACAGTACCTACTGTCATTGGTTTGGAAAAACTACATTCATTAAGTAATTTCCCATTTATTATTCTCGTAGGTATTCTTAGTGATTGTATTAATTCTCTGTTCGGCATTACTATACTCATTAAAACTTATTAAAATATTAAATCGAGTTATTATTTGGTCGACTGCATATAAACTTGAAGAATCTAAATGACTTATAAATAGATTTACAATCGTCCACGTATGACATACGTGTTATGTTTATTATATGAACATTGATTCACTTAAATGCATTTTCATATAGCTGCTACACATAATTATTTAACGTATGTACTTGATAAATAGAAGTTTTACTTAGCAATCACATTCTAGAATATTTAAGTATAATTTCTGGAGTCCTGGATGAGTAGAGCCAATTGTTTGAGACTATCCGGATCGTCTTTTCTGTGAAAGCGATGGGAGATTGGGGCATGCTCACAGAAGGTCGGATGGTGAAAGCGATTAGGGGTCAACCGGTAGAGTGTGTCGTCTTCGGACATATTGGAAAAAATAAAAATAGGTAAAATCACGGAATTCAAGATGCCACTTGATTGTTTGACTGCAGAGCTCAATAAAAGAAAT
>NW_026099572.1:50019942-50033132 GCF_025091365.1 Daktulosphaira vitifoliae | reverse complement strand
TAAACTGTAAATATTTCACATACTTCTCGTATTCATGAATCTATTAATCATATTCTAAGTGCGAGTTCATTAAAAGTAAGATGGGAATTTTTTTTCTAAAAAAAAATAGTTTTCGCGTACCTAGTAACACCAAATTACGAGATTTTTATCCAACATTTAAATTAGATATTAAAGAATACTTTTTCGGACCTTACGGCTAAGTTTTGCAGACTTAACTTAATAATAAAGAGTAATAAGTATTTCGAATCACATAAAAGTCCTAAATTACAGAAAATATTTATTTTTTGTGCTTTCATTTCTCATAATTAAAATTCTACAAANCTTTCATTTCTCATAATTAAAAATTCTACAAAAAAAAAGAAGGTATAAATAGAATATTATATCAGGCTGATGTAAATTAATCATTTCAACATTTAACTTTAAATAAAATTGCAGAAGAATAGCATAGTAATAGTCTAATGCAGTACATTACAGTTATGACGTCATAATTATGTAAAATATAACATTGAGGTAATCATTTCGTGAAATATTATTCTTAATCAATCGTTTCTGAAAATGTGACCTTGTTGAGTGATGACTCAAAATTTAACAATTTTATGTTTAGTTTTCCGTATATTTTATTTATTGTACATTCTATAAAAGTAACTTATTAAGTATTACAATTTGAATATTTGACAAACGGGTAACTCGTACTGGTGTATATTACTAATGTATACTCCATCCGCACTTCATACTCGTTCTATGTACAAAAATTCTTATAATTCAATAATTACTTATAATTATTCTTATAATACAATAATTACCATTAGATATTGTTGTAAAAAAGTTCTAAAAAATAGATATTTTCAATTTTTTAAAAGATAAAAAATGTTATTTTTATAAATTTTATTATTAGAAATAAATAATTAATAATATAGTTTTAAAGTAGTCTAAAAATATAAAGTTATTTAAAAAAAAATTACATCAAAGTGATGATTGTGTCAAAAGTTATAAAAGTCCGTTAGATTTGTTTCACACGGTAAATAATTATAAGTATATCTTATATATAACATAAATATTTTAAAAATTCGAAAAAATGATTATACCTTTCAGTTGTAGATTAATTTGCATTAATTATTACACTCAGAGTATGTTAATATACTTGATTAATATAATTGAAGATGAAAAATAATTATCTATTTATAATATACACGTATCATCTAAAGTCCAAATTTTAAATAATATTAATATTTGGCATTTTTCATATTCTTATTTAAATCTATTTTAAGTGTAGACTAAATGATCTAAAAATCTAAACCAAAAAAAAAAAGTTAATACTAATTTTTATTTCGTATTATTAAAAAATGTCAGTATAATAAGCTCTGGAATAACATAACCACTTGCCCTTGATATAATTTAATGGGATTCATTCATTTGAAATTCAACAATATTAAATTTAATCAATTAATAGCAGTATCTTAAAAATTTACGATAATTACTATTTTTTAGCTTTCCATTTGTAATATTAGCTTACATAATACATGTAAAATTTAGAATGTAATATTATTTGAAATTCTCAAGGCTTTTAGATGCATTAAGATAATGTATATCCACGATATCGGATGATGTGATAACACTGTTAAAATGCATTTTATTTATGAATCATAGGCTATTATCTAATATTGTAACGAGATATTGTTACCTCATGAGTCATGTTTTTACCAAAATAATTCGTCCACACGATTATCTAGTAATCATAATAATTGGCTGCGTATAAAAAGCAAAATAAGTTGCAGCATAATCATCAACAGTGACAACAGTTATTTTATTATTCATTGTTTTTAATATAAAATCGTATGAAATGTCAAAGACATTACTGTGTTTTTTCTTTCTTTAGTCAACCCGACAATTTGAATAGTATTACGCAAAAGAAAAAGTATGTCCATTGTAAATAAAATAAATCCATAACAATAGTTTCAGTTCTAAATTTCCGAAAACATTATAATAACTTAATATTGAAATCATAAACATGTCAAAAACGATTTAAAACATTCTACATTATAATCCTAATATTTCTAAATTATTGAAAATTTATTTTTTAAGCAAAGACAAGGTAGACCAAATACAATGCTGTAGTAATCAACTAATAAGATTATGAGTGTTCTAATTTAATAAAACGCATACACTTATTATTGCAGTATCGTAAAAGTGATTCCCATTCAAGCAATCTTGCTAGAAAACATAACTAATCGATGCCCAAAATGATAATTGGTAATTATAATTTTGATATCGTACCAACATGCATTTCTGTTAAACATGGTTTAAGACCAAAATATAAATCATACCGAGTACTTATACACGGGTATAAGTATTTTCAAAAAGATTCTCACGAACGAACAATCTGTGGTCAAAAATCGGAGTCATTCACCTGGGAGGTCTAAATCTACACTCTTGACGGATTACGGTTAATAATTAGATCCTCGACGGCACCGTCAATGCTCACAACAACACACTTCGGATTATTATTATTATTGCTGTTACGTCTAGAAATGCGTATACACACATAATAACGTCCCTTATTTATCCCCTTGGGGTTAAAATATACAATAACAATTAAATGGTCACAGCGGCATCTTTTCTCGTCAGCCCATACACACAACGGCGGAGAGTCTACGCACAATTGGCCTCGGTTCAAATCCCGACAACAATAGTGTTTGCTCGATGTACATAATATAATAATAACGCTTCCTAATAAATTAAATAACACCAAAGATCTGCAGTTTGTTGAACTGAAGTTATCGCACTCGCGTTAATAGTAAAGTAAATTATCATCGTGTTGATGAAAAAAAGTCGTTAGCGCGGAGGAATGTTTGTACGTTTATGTGTAAAATCGGATAGTGTCGTGCATATAGATTGCATGTTTAAAATTTAAATTGATAATGAATAAGCGAGAAAAAAACATTTGTTTTTCAAAACAAACATAAATGGAATACGTTTAGTACAATGAGCACCATAGTAAAGAACGAATTAGTTGTTGCGCTTCCAAAGGTATTTAACTACTTTTTACTTGGTTCACGAAATATGTTTCTATTTGTACTCGAGTAGTAATATATGCCTTAGATTTATTACATTATAAATATACGAGAATCAACGAATACGGTCATTTGAAAGAATTTCAGTAGGTAGGCGGTTGGTACAAGGCAATGGACGTTTAATTTATTTTTTATGAAGAGCACGTGTCGGCGCCATTAGTTCCGAATTCAAATTCCTCCGATGATCAACGTGTAACACTTATTTTCTCAGCAAAGCAACGTCGAGTGGATAGGTTTATAGAAGAAGCTTTCCGCGCAAGAGCATGTTATTTCAATAACGCCGCAAAATAATCGTGCTGCAAAATGTAATTATGTCAATTATTTGTGACGTTGGCGAGATTTATCAATACGTCAGGGTCATCACGCGTAATGCGCCACGGTTCGTCAATGTCATTCAATCTTTATAATTGTACAATGGGTATTCTTTTTCCTGAAAACCCGCAAAATCTATAATGTATAAGAAGAGCGAATTCGTACCGCAGTGTATATGTGAGTATATGTGTATTACTAATACACTGTATTAGTTAGTTTATTAAAGTTTCCATGCCAAACTTAATTTGTTCGTATCCAACATGGCCACCGGAAACAGTTATATCAACACTAATAAGCTTTATTCTATACATGTGCGCCGACCGCCGAACAATTTACAGACTCCCTTTTGCACACATCGGTCAACTAACCGCGGATAACTTTCCGTGTTTCTCTCGATTGCTTTTGACCCGTACGCTCTTATCAACTTTTGATTGGATCAGAATACGATACCTTTATCGGACAAGACAATAATTTGTACTGCGTGTTTTTCCAACACACTAGTCAGTCGAGTATTGTATAATATGTAAGTTGGATCAACGAGTAAAACAACAACCTTCCCATACACCAACTTTTAAACGTCGCCCTAACTTCGACTAGAAAGTTTTAATTCGGCTGGCTTTCGAGGAAACTTATACGGAGGTTAATTTTTGGTTAAGCTGCCGTACGTAACAATTGTATAGAAATCAACCGGATACACATACACTGACGTTTTACTATACGAATCTCATCGCTCGTACGTTTATAGAGAATCCAGTCGCTATTTAATTAATTTCATTCGTTCGGCGTACTTAATTAATGCAATCAACAGACGCGGTAGCACGGAATATCGCGAGATTTTTAGCTTACAAAAGTAAATTTTACTGAAGAACACCTCTTTTCTCGAGGATTCAACTCACTATTTGTTTATCTTGTAGATATTGAAAACAAAAAATAAAGTATAACTCAAGTTGGTTTATATATTATTACACTGCAAGACTTGGTAGGTCTAAAAGGAAGGATAACGACGATAAGAAATAATAATAATTGGCAAGGTAAAGAAAAAACCTGATCAATACACATTGTTAAGTAGATTTTAGTTAAAGATATGATCAGAAACAAGGACGCGGACAAGTTTTAGCATTATCGAGTTGAACACGCATGTATATCTACCCCAGACAACGCTTTAAAAACGACTATATTTTCTTTACCTGTTCATGATCAGCTAACGCAAAATACAGTGGTGTAAAAAAATAAGCTACGTCATCCGTAAACTACTAACTTTAATAGATAAAATCTACTTCTCATCATAATACTGTAATTTAAAAAAAAATAAACACACCATAGTAAAATTAATACCTTCTTAGCTTCGCACTGAAGTTAAAACGAACTTTTAACAATTATAATTATACGGTACAATAGGTTTAAATAAAACAACCGATAAAAAAAATACATTTATCCTTTTAGAGTCAAAATGGCACAACAGTAGTAGTTAGATTGGCATTGTTCTGTATCTGAAAACTAGACATACAAACACAAGTCCAAAAAATATGATTATTACAATTTTGTATGCAAAATTAAATTTAATATTAACGGAATTAAGATCATCTCTTCTATATTTTTTCAGTTTTATAAAAATATAAGTTCTAATATGAGTTTGAGCCAGACAAACGTAAAATCGACAGAGATCGGACACCTGTTTTTATGATTTGCTGAAAAACTTATAAAATCTCACTTACATTAGTCTAGTTCTGAAGTACACAGCTATAACCGTATAACAAATAATTTATGTGTTCTAATAATATAAGCAGAGACATAATCAATCGGTTTTGATATATATATATATATATTGTTGACTGTCTATTTCCTAATATTTTATTCGCTATTAATAAGGTATTAATTATCTTAAAATATCTAGAAATATTAAATGCATGAAATATTAANCAGACAAACGTAAAATCGACAGAGATCGGACACCTGTTTTTATGATTTGCTGAAAAACTTATAAAATCTCACTTACATTAGTCATACAAAGAAAATTTAGATGATTACAAGGATACACTGAATGGTTGAACATTTTTTATGATAATTCATTAATAAGAAAAAAAATACAGATTCATTTTTCTCTATTACGCAGTCTCAAAAATATTAAACATTTGAAATATTTATTTTGAATTTTCACATTGAGCTACTAGTCATTTTGGTTTTTTTTTGTTAGTTTCTCGCGAAAACATAAGAAATTATTCATGTATAGTACTGACATCATGTTCAGCCGTTTCACGTGGGCAACTGTTTCCTGTCTCGCTCTATCTTAGCTGTGGTACAATATTCGTATTTAAGATACCGGAATGCATCTAAACATCGAGTTTGATGGCAACCGAGTATAACTCCCAGAGGATACTAGTAAAAAAACTTTAAATAGATAACGATGGCACGGATATGAGAAAAAACAAAAACCACTAAGCAAAACAAACGATTCTTAAAAAGTTTTATACGCTCATATGCTATTATTATAATAATATACAGGAACAAAAATATATAACAAAACGCTACGGGATAAATTCACAATGTAAAAAGTTCCACATTAAAATACATTATCATTTTTGTGTCGCCGACGGTACAAAGTGTATTTGACTAAGGCATTTAGAATTTTTAAAGAACCCGTACCTGTTACAGACTAGAACATATTATTGTCGTTCTCATGTAGATAGATTAATGACTACAACAATGACGAATACATACAATAACAATAAAATAACGGATGCGATCGTTTTAATAGTGAAATTATTATATTGAGGTGGGTATATAGAGTGTTGAACGTCTGAAGCATATGGAATAATAATCCCATTCGAAAGTCATATAACTATAATAAACATTCATTATATACCTACACATTTGACACGATGTGTATATACCCCAAGTTACCGTTTGTATTATATTTTTCATTATAAACCAGAAGGGCATATGACGTAACAATTGTTATGAAATTATCAGACCTCAATAAATAAAAATGTTTAAACGATGAATTCATAAAAATCCAAGAAAATTTACACAGAATGATTATCAACATTCCAAAAGTAGTTTAAAATGTAAAGTAATGACTGGAGGTGAGTCGCAGGTGCTACTATTTTTATTACTAGACCTTAATCCTTCTGCCACTTAAGTATAAATTTTAATAACTTGAAAGTATATACCGCGGGCACCATACAACATGACGAACTGTCCTCAACCCACTGCACTATTAAAATTCTTGTAATTCAATAAATACTTCTTTTAAAATTAATGTTGATCCAATAAAATTTGTTATAAAAAAAAACCCCAAAAAATTGTTATTTTAAAATTAAAAAAAAAATTATTTTGTTCATTTGAGACAAATAATAAAAAATGTGTTTTAAACGTAATCCAAAACTGTAAAAGTAATTTTTAAAAAAAACTATAACATAAAATATTTACTAGATCAAGAATTATTAAAGATATCAAACCCTGGATGGACATTCAGTATATGTAAAAACATATGTGATAAATAACTATACAATAATTTTTATATATTTTCGAATTTCAGAATGAAATGTACTTAACAATTTATTTTCAAATATATTGCTCAAACAAATTGAATGTCAAAAATCGAAATGATACAATTATTTTTTTATTATACCATTAGTCTGGCATATTAAATTAATTAAGTAATTTGTACGCTCTTTATATAATTCAGACCAAAAAGGCTATTTGTAATGTTACGGACAGACACGTTGCAGTAAATTTGAAATAAAATCTTTTCTTTTTATTAAAAATTTAATAATTCTGAAAAAACAAAACCCAAAAAATTATTTAATATTTTAATATACACGAATTAAGTAAACAGATATTAATCCATAAGTTTCATAATGTTTTACTAACAATAGTTTACTTTACGTGGGGTATAGTTATTAAGTTCAATCAAATTAAAGTATTAAAATTTTTTAAATTTTCAAATTAAAATAAAGTATTTATTATTTATAGTATTTATAAAGACAGTAAAAGTATTATCAAAAAAGTCAATTCCGGAAATCTTTTTTTTTTCACACAAAACAAATAAATGCCTAATAGTTCACAAAATAAATAAATAAAAAACATGCATTAAAATCGCTTGTTTCTAATTAAAAATATGACATCAACTTGTAAACATTAACTATTAAATTATTTTGATCAATTAATTAATTAAATAAGTCAATAAATAAAGATTTACCATAATTACATAAGGTAATCAATAGTACAGAATTTTAGTAACTCAATATAATCACGGATGTTCCAACTAAGAAGATAAATATCATAATATCTATAATTAATTACTTGGTATTTCTTATAGACATGACTTATCAATAAAAAAAAAATCTATTGGGAGATTTCCCTCAAGGTTTCAAGCAATTAATATTTAATGAAAAAACAAATCGTACGTCATGATTAAGTATAAAGGATTCATGAAAGATTTTAATGATGAATATTTTGTTGAATTTTGTTTGATGAACATTTTACAAAATATGTACAGATATAAAGAATATTGATTTCTCTCTTTTTTCTTTTTCTTTTTTCATTTTATCACAGACTAATTCCAAACGTTCAAATAAAATTTAAGAAATAAATTTGAATTACATAATATATATAAAAGTATGAAATTACAAAATGTAACACCTTATAAATTAATACACAAAACGAGACAATTCAAAAAGAAAAAAAGAAATGTGAAGGTGATTATTATTAATACTGGGATTAGAGTACAATTAACAAAATTAAAAACGTGGATCATTATTCGTTGTACGCATAAGAGATGACTTCGATAAGGAAATTAACGAGGCATAACAAATCTTAAAAAGAACGTTATGTCTCATTTTTTCGGGAGGAACTTTTATACTATTTGACAAATCAATCATGCACACTAATAATTTTGAAAGAAAAGCACAATTACCATTTTTTTTTTACAGTTATTGTAACTATTAATACCTAAGTCTCCCGAAATAAGTGATATTATCATTCTGATAACATTCTAAATGATGCATTTAGAATGTTGCATTTAGAAATGATGCATTTAGAATAATATCAATCAAATGTGCATTTGATTGATATTAATATACATTTAAATAACAAAATCAATTTTATTTTCTCCTAAATTATTATATAGATAATTGTTTACCAAATACGTTTTCAATAACAGCTGTAGTATGATATACTGAAAAAAAATACTTGGTAAAGCTATCTTTTTTACAAGCAGATAACAATTCTTTTCAATGAAAGTCTATTTATAACTTTAAGTGTATCATTTTTATTTGGAAAATTAACAAACTTTTTAATTAAAACATATTTTAACTTTTAATATAGTTATATTTTTCAACATTATTCATATAACTTATACTTTTTCTTCGCAAGTAAAAGATGTGCAAATAAAATTTACCTAAGGTATGGAAATATTTTTAAAATAAATGTAAAACATTATATAAAGTGGGGAAAACTATTGNTAATATAGTTATATTTTTCAACATTATTCATATAACTTATACTTTTTCTTCGCAAGTAAAAGATGTGCAAATAAAATTTACCTTAGGTTATGAAAATATTTTTAAAATAAATGTAAAACATTATATAAAGTGGGGAAAACTATTAAATTATATAACAAGTGTCCCGATTTTTTTTTCTATTTACGTCTCATAAAATATTAAACTTAAAGTATTTATACACTAATATATTCCTAATGAAGGAAGAAGAGGTAGAGAAAGACCAAAAAAGAGATTGAGGGATGCTGTTGAATGCGAATGAGGACAGCTGATGTGAGCGTAGATGATGTAGGAGATCGTGTCATTAGGAAGTTTAGGATAAGGATGGCTGACCCCAATTAGTTGGGACTAAGGTTAGGAAGAAGAAGAAGAAGAAGATACGCTAATGAAATAACAGCTCAAATTTTATGGCTCATTAATTAGATTTTTAACACTCAAAAAATAGTACTATTCTTATTAATTCATAAAAAAAAAGAACATTAAGATAATATTTATTTATTTATACACTAACGTTATACAAATGCGAACCCGGATTTTTTAGTAATAAAATTTTAACCATTTTAAACAAATATTTTCGAATGCAACGAAACAATATCAATTTAATTAGTTCTTGTTAATAGCTCCTTTTTAGAATTACTGTGGGCTTTATTGCAGTTTAAGGAAAAAATAAAAATGAAAGTTATGGGCCCATGCGAAATTGTTTCGGTGGCGACAATTTTAATTCAACGACCTTGAGATTACATATTCATGATCGCCGAGGGTCATCATCCATATACGTAGGTATACTTACAAAGTAGAGGAAAAATTAGAGAACATATAGGGAAAGTCGTCAAAAGAATCCTACTATTTGAACTGATGTAAAAAATGTATTATAAAAATAAAATATAAAATATGAATACATTTATAAATTATATTTAAATACCGGTCTGTATAATACAACACTGCCGCCACTAAAGCCTCTAGCTCTTAGAATTTACCTACCTTCTCAGTTTTTTTAATACTCGAAAAAAAAACCAGTCTGAATCTGAACCGGTTTTATAGCCGCATGTCGTCTCGGTCACAGACACCGTTGACCGTATAGTACAAAAACATAACTAAATAGTTATTGTTGTTTTAAAGGAACTTTTAGCCAATGTTTTTTTCTTTTACTCATCTTACACATAACATTGAAAATTAAATGTATGTTTAAAAGAGAAATATTTACAAGATAAAAAACTTAAATGTGTTTTATTCAACAAAGTTTCTTGAATAAATAACATGTGCGTGAACTGTGTACCCATAAAAACACAGTGCTACGCATCATCTGCACGCTTAATAAAGAACAACCATATTCTTAATCATTTTGCTTTAATTAATACGCGATACCACTATTGAAACTAATATAAAACAAGATATGTTCACTAAAACCATTAAAGGAAAAATTCAAATAAAAATAAGTATCCAGTCATTGTATGCGTGTGGTAAGTCGATTTGTTTTGAGCTGGTCAATAGTGATACACAGCAGGTATTTCTCAACAAACAACACCAGTCGCTCCTAACGTTGGAATTAACTCTGACTGTACATGTTTGCCGTATTTAAAATCACAAACATTGAAAAATACTTTTATAATGATCTTTTAGCTCAGTTATATGTATACCGTTGACATTATCATGTCTAGTAGTAAGTTTAAGATCGTGAGAACTACACATCGTGTGGACTATTGATTCAGCTAGATCAACACAAGTTGTTGATAAGTCACGATAATGGATAGGTATGTTAAAAATTACCCATTATTTTCCTCGGTAGAATCTCGGGGCTATACACGTGTAGCCCATCTAAAGATCCAATGCACATGTCATTTGCAAACAAATAGTCAGTAGTCACGGGGTGAAAACGAGAAGACCTATCGCAATTTATACACAAGTTGCTATCATTGTTGCCTGTTGACATTATTGCAAGACGTGATATGTCGTCATGTATGCCCAAAGCATTTCTTTTATTGAGCTCTGCAGTCAAACAATCAAGTGGCATCTTGAATTCCGTGATTTTACCTATTTTTATTTTTTCCAAAATGTCCGAAGACGACACACTCTACCGGTTGACCCCTAATCGCTTTCACCATCCGACCTTCTGTGAGCATGCCAATCTCCCATCGCTTTCACAGAAAAGACGATCCGGATAGTCTCAAACAATTGGCTCTACTCATCCAGGACTCCAGAAATTATACTTAAATATTCTAGAATGTGATTGCTAAGTAAAACTTCTATTTATCAAGTACATACGTTAAATAATTATGTGTAGCAGCTATATGAAAATGCATTTAAGTGAATCNAAAATATTTTTAAAATAAATGTAAAACATTATATAAAGTGGGGAAAACTATTAAATTATATAACAAGTGTCCCGATTTTTTTTTCTATTTACGTCTCATAAAATATTAAACTTAAAGTATTTATACACTAATATATTCCTAATGAAGGAAGAAGAGGTAGAGGAAGACCAAAAAAGAGATTGAGGGATGCTGTTGAATGCGAATGAGGACAGCTGATGTGAGCGTAGATGATGTAGGAGATCGTGTCATTAGGAAGTTTAGGATAAGGATGGCTGACCCCAATTAGTTGGGACTAAGGTTAGGAAGAAGAAGAAGAAGAAGATACGCTAATGAAATAACAGCTCAAATTTTATGGCTCATTAATTAGATTTTTAACACTCAAAAAATAGTACTATTCTTATTAATTCATAAAAAAAAAGAACATTAAGATAATATTTATTTATTTATACACTAACGTTATACAAATGCGAACCCGGATTTTTTAGTAATAAAATTTTAACCATTTTAAACAAATATTTTCGAATGCAACGAAACAATATCAATTTAATTAGTTCTTGTTAATAGCTCCTTTTTAGAATTACTGTGGGCTTTATTGCAGTTTAAGGAAAAAATAAAAATGAAAGTTATGGGCCCATGCGAAATTGTTTCGGTGGCGACAATTTTAATTCAACGACCTTGAGATTACATATTCATGATCGCCGAGGGTCATCATCCATATACGTAGGTATACTTACAAAGTAGAGGAAAAATTAGAGAACATATAGGGAAAGTCGTCAAAAGAATCCTACTATTTGAACTGATGTAAAAAATGTATTATAAAAATAAAATATAAAATATGAATACATTTATAAATTATATTTAAATACCGGTCTGTATAATACAACACTGCCGCCACTAAAGCCTCTAGCTCTTAGAATTTACCTACCTTCTCAGTTTTTTTAATACTCGAAAAAAAAACCAGTCTGAATCTGAACCGGTTTTATAGCCGCATGTCGTCTCGGTCACAGACACCGTTGACCGTATAGTACAAAAACATAACTAAATAGTTATTGTTGTTTTAAAGGAACTTTTAGCCAATGTTTTTTTCTTTTACTCATCTTACACATAACATTGAAAATTAAATGTATGTTTAAAAGAGAAATATTTACAAGATAAAAAACTTAAATGTGTTTTATTCAACAAAGTTTCTTGAATAAATAACATGTGCGTGAACTGTGTACCCATAAAAACACAGTGCTACGCATCATCTGCACGCTTAATAAAGAACAACCATATTCTTAATCATTTTGCTTTAATTAATACGCGATACCACTATTGAAACTAATATAAAACAAGATATGTTCACTAAAACCATTAAAGGAAAAATTCAAATAAAAATAAGTATCCAGTCATTGTATGCGTGTGGTAAGTCGATTTGTTTTGAGCTGGTCAATAGTGATACACAGCAGGTATTTCTCAACAAACAACACCAGTCGCTCCTAACGTTGGAATTAACTCTGACTGTACATGTTTGCCGTATTTAAAATCACAAACATTGAAAAATACTTTTATAATGATCTTTTAGCTCAGTTATATGTATACCGTTGACATTATCATGTCTAGTAGTAAGTTTAAGATCGTGAGAACTACACATCGTGTGGACTATTGATTCAGCTAGATCAACACAAGTTGTTGATAAGTCACGATAATGGATAGGTATGTTAAAAATTACCCATTATTTTCCTCGGTAGAATCTCGGGGCTATACACGTGTAGCCCATCTAAAGATCCAATGCACATGTCATTTGCAAACAAATAGTCAGTAGTCACGGGGTGAAAACGAGAAGACCTATCGCAATTTATACACAAGTTGCTATCATTGTTGCCTGTTGACATTATTGCAAGACGTGATATGTCGTCATGTATGCCCAAAGCATTTCTTTTATTGAGCTCTGCAGTCAAACAATCAAGTGGCATCTTGAATTCCGTGATTTTACCTATTTTTATTTTTTCCAA